>NW_026783343.1:300000-597152 GCF_949774975.1 Lagenorhynchus albirostris
GTTCCTTAAGCCAAATATGGAATAGACAAGAGCTACTCCTTGCTCAACGAAATGGACTCAACACCCCATATTAAACGCCTAAGAGTGTACCTGACTAGGAAGTATCTTACAACCTATGGATTGCTATGTCTCCGAAAGAGAATCAAGTGTGTGTACAGGGGCATAAACGCAGCAGTGATAGGATTGGAGAGGTTCGGTGAGCAAATGAAGACCCTTTGAAGTCATATTGCATGGTACCCATTCCACGGGTCTCAACTCTCCAGGTTTAAGGTATTCTTCCTTCAGCTAAAACATGCATGTGGAACCCAGAGTATGATCAACCGTGTGATCGGGAGACGTGTTCCAATATGTGTCAGTTTTCGTCCCCTGGTACTCGGGTGCAACATTCCAGACGCTTTACTAACACTCTCCCGACTTGGAGAGTCAGTGCCTTTAACCTCCTGTTTGGCCCAGTTTGCAATTTCTGCGGAAGATGAACAGGAATAGGGAGAACCAATGACAGACCAGCTGGAGGTGTCTGGACGGGCAAATTTAACTCTCATTTCCCACCAGGAAGAGGAATTAACCAAAGGCTCAGCGTGCCGTGCCGGAACGAGATTAGGGCCTGAAGCCATCCTGCGGTGTTGCGGCCAGCTCACGAGAAAGCGAGTTGAAGAAAGGAGCTCAGGGGCACTGTAATTCACAAACCTGCAGAGTTATAAATGACAGCTATCGTCCAAAAATATACTGAAGTAAGGCTGCCAAGAGGACTTGAAAGCGGGGCAGAATTGCAGGAAACCGATTTCAGGAGGTAGACTGGAATTGCATTGAAAGCATAGGAAAAGAGGCAGAACGTCCACAATGATGCACTTGGCCAAAAAGGGCGTATGCGTTTTTTCCTGAATATATTCAGGAAAAAACGCATACGCCCTTTTTGGCCAACGAAGCAAGCTTGCAAAGGAAATCTGCACTACAATGAAGTCTCACTTCCCCCCGGTCAAAAGGGCCATCTGAAAAAAGTGTAAAATCCAGAAAGGCAGGACAGGCCATGGAGAACTGGGAGCCTTGTTATGCTGATGGGCGGGATGTCAATTACCAACAGCCACTCGGGAGAAGTGTATGGTGTTTCCTGAAACATCTAAAAAACAAAGCAACAGAGCCTAGGGCACTTCCACTTATGGTCCTATAGCTTAGGGAAATTAAAATCAAAAAGACACAGCCACCCCAAAGGTTGGGACGGCTCTGTTTACAAGAACCTGGTTTACGGTACAAGTTCAATATCGCAGAAAGTGAAAAATGGATAAAGAAGTTGTGGTACTTACGTACAATGCAGTATCACTCAGCAATGAAATCTATGTCATCAGGCCCGTAGCAGCATAATGAGTGGATTCAGGTACGATGATTCTAACTGAAATAAGTCACACAGGAAAAGAAACATCATAAGATATCACTAATACACGGAATGTAACCTTGGCTACACAGGAACTGAATTACAAAACAGAACAGGGTCTCAAATTTAGAAAACCAACTTATGCTTGCTTAAGGGGAAAGGTGAGTTGGGGTGCTGCATAAAACCAGAGATTGAAATGAGCACAGATAAAGTTCCTTAAGCCAAATATGGAATAGACAAGAGCTACTCCTTGCTCAACGAAATGGACTCAACACCCCATATTAAATGCCTAAGAGTGTACCTGACTACGAAGTATCTTACAACCTATGGATTGCTATGTCTCCGAAAGAGAATCAAGTGTGTGTACAGGGGCATAAACGCAGCAGTGATAGGATTGGAGAGGTTCGGTGAGCAAATGAAGACCCTTTGAAGTCATATTGCATGGTACCCATTCCACGGGTCTCAACTCTCCAGGTTTAAGGTATTCTTCCTTCAGCTAAAACATGCATGTGGAACCCAGAGTATGATCAACCGTGTGATCGGGAGATGTGTTCCAATATGTGTCAGTTTTCGTCCCCTGGTACTCGGGTGCAACATTCCAGACGCTTTACTAACACTCTCCCGACTTGGAGAGTCAGTGCCTTTAACCTCCTGTTTGGCCCAGTTTGCAATTTCTGCGGAAGATGAACAGGAATAGGGAGAACCAATGACAGACCAGCTGGAGGTGTCTGGACGGGCAAATTTAACTCTCATTTCCCACCAGGAAGAGGAATTAACCAAAGGCTCAGCGTGCCGTGCCGGAACCAGATTAGGGCCTGAAGCCATCCTGCGGTGTTGCGGCCAGCTCAGGAGAAAGCGAGTTGAAGAAAGGAGCTCAGGGGCACTGTAATTCACAAACCTGCAGAGTTATAAATGACAGCTATCGTCCAAAAATATACTGAAGTAAGGCTGCCAAGAGGACTTGAAAGCGGGGCAGAATTGCAGGAAACCGATTTCAGGAGGTAGACTGGAATTGCATTGAAAGCATAGGAAAAGAGGCAGAACGTCCACAATGATGCACTTGGCCAAAAAGGGCGTATGCGTTTTTTCCTGAATATATTCAGGAAAAAACGCATACGCCCTTTTTGGCCAACCAAGCAAGCTTGCAAAGGAAATCTGCACTACAATGAAGTCTCACTTCCCCCCGGTCAAAAGGGCCATCTGAAAAAAGTGTAAAATCCAGAAAGGCAGGACAGGCCATGGAGAACTGGGAGCCTTGTTATGCTGATGGGCGGGATGTCAATTGCCAACAGCCACTCGGGAGAAGTGTATGGTGTTTCCTGAAACATCTAAAAAACAAAGCAACAGAGCCTAGGGCACTTCCACTTATGGTCCTATAGCTTAGGGAAATTAAAATCAAAAAGACACAGCCACCCCAAAGGTTGGGACGGCTCTGTTTACAAGAACCTGGTTTACGGTACAAGTTCAATATCGCAGAAAGTGAAAAATGGATAAAGAAGTTGTGGTACTTACGTACAATGCAGTATCACTCAGCAATGAAATCTATGTCATCAGGCCCGTAGCAGCATAATGAGTGGATTCAGGTACGATGATTCTAACTGAAATAAGTCACACAGGAAAAGAAACATCATAAGATATCACTAATACACGGAATGTAACCTTGGCTACACAGGAACTGAATTACAAAACAGAACAGGGTCTCAAATTTAGAAAACCAACTTATGCTTGCTTAAGGGGAAAGGTGAGTTGGGGTGCTGCATAAAACCAGAGATTGAAATGAGCACAGATAAAGTTCCTTAAGCCAAATATGGAATAGACAAGAGCTACTCCTTGCTCAACGAAATGGACTCAACACCCCATATTAAACGCCTAAGAATGTACCTGACTAGGAAGTATCTTAAAACCTATGGATTGCTATGTCTCCGAAAGAGAATCAAGCGTGTGTACAGGGGCATAAACGCAGCAGTGATAGGACTGGAGAGGTTCGGTGAGCAAATGAAGACCCTTTGAAGTCATATTGCATGGTACCCATTCCACGGGTCTCAACTCTCCAGGTTTAAGGTATTCTTCCTTCAGCTAAAACATGCATGTGGAACCCAGAGTATGATCAACCGTGTGATCGGGAGACGTGTTCCAATATGTGTCAGTTTTCGTCCCCTGGTACTCGGGTGCAACATTCCAGACGCTTTACTAACACTCTCCCGACTTGGAGAGTCAGTGCCTTTAACCTCCTGTTTGGCCCAGTTTGCAATTTCTGCGGAAGATGAACAGGAATAGGGAGAACCAATGACAGACCAGCTGGAGGTGTCTGGACGGGCAAATTTAACTCTCATTTCCCACCAGGAAGAGGAATTAACCAAAGGCTCAGCGTGCCGTGCCGGAACCAGATTAGGGCCTGAAGCCATCCAGCGGTGTTGCGGCCAGCTCACGAGAAAGCGACTTGAAGAAAGGAGCTCAGGGGCACTGTAATTCACAAACCTGCAGAGTTATAAATGACAGCTATCGTCCAAAAATATACTGAAGTAAGGCTGCCAAGAGGACTTGAAAGCGGGGCAGAATTGCAGGAAACCGATTTCAGGAGGTAGACTGGAATTGCATTTAAAGCATAGGAAAAGAGGCAGAACGTCCACAATGATGCACTTGGCCAAAAAGGGCGTATGCGTTTTTTCCTGAATATATTCAGGAAAAAACGCATACGCCCTTTTTGGCCAACCAAGCAAGCTTGCAAAGGAAATCTGCACTACAATGAAGTCTCACTTCCCCCCGGTCAAAAGGGCCATCTGAAAAAAGTGTAAAATCCAGAAAGGCAGGACAGGCCATGGAGAACTGGGAGCCTTGTTATGCTGATGGGCGGGATGTCAATTGCCAACAGCCACTCGGGAGAAGTGTATGGTGTTTCCTGAAACATCTAAAAAACAAAGCAACAGAGCCTAGGGCACTTCCACTTATGGTCCTATAGCTTAGGGAAATTAAAATCAAAAAGACACAGCCACCCCAAAGGTTGGGACGGCTCTGTTTACAAGAACCTGGTTTACGGTACAAGTTCAATATCGCAGAAAGTGAAAAATGGATAAAGAAGTTGTGGTACTTACGTACAATGCAGTATCACTCAGCAATGAAATCTATGTCATCAGGCCCGTAGCAGCATAATGAGTGGATTCAGGTACGATGATTCTAACTGAAATAAGTCACACAGGAAAAGAAACATCATAAGATATCACTAATACACGGAATGTAACCTTGGCTACACAGGAACTGAATTACAAAACAGAACAGGGTCTCAAATTTAGAAAACCAACTTATGCTTGCTTAAGGGGAAAGGTGAGTTGGGGTGCTGCATAAAACCAGAGATTGAAATGAGCACAGATAAAGTTCCTTAAGCCAAATATGGAATAGACAAGAGCTACTCCTTGCTCAACGAAATGGACTCAACACCCCATATTAAACGCCTAAGAGTGTACCTGACTAGGAAGTATCTTACAACCTATGGATTGCTATGTCTCCGAAAGAGAATCAAGTGTGTGTACAGGGGCATAAACGCAGCAGTGATAGGATTGGAGAGGTTCGGTGAGCAAATGAAGACCCTTTGAAGTCATATTGCATGGTACCCATTCCACGGGTCTCAACTCTCCAGGTTTAAGGTATTCTTCCTTCAGCTAAAACATGCATGTGGAACCCAGAGTATGATCAACCGTGTGATCGGGAGACGTGTTCCAATATGTGTCAGTTTTCGTCCCCTGGTACTCGGGTGCAACATTCCAGACGCTTTACTAACACTCTCCCGACTTGGAGAGTCAGTGCCTTTAACCTCCTGTTTGGCCCAGTTTGCAATTTCTGCGGAAGATGAACAGGAATAGGGAGAACCAATGACAGACCAGCTGGAGGTGTCTGGACGGGCAAATTTAACTCTCATTTCCCACCAGGAAGAGGAATTAACCAAAGGCTCAGCGTGCCGTGCCGGAACCAGATTAGGGCCTGAAGCCATCCTGCGGTGTTGCGGCCAGCTCACGAGAAAGCGAGTTGAAGAAAGGAGCTCAGGGGCACTGTAATTCACAAACCTGCAGAGTTATAAATGACAGCTATCGTCCAAAAATATACTGAAGTAAGGCTGCCAAGAGGACTTGAAAGCGGGGCAGAATTGCAGGAAACCGATTTCAGGAGGTAGACTGGAATTGCATTGAAAGCATAGGAAAAGAGGCAGAACGTCCACAATGATGCACTTGGCCAAAAAGGGCGTATGCGTTTTTTCCTGAATATATTCAGGAAAAAACGCATACGCCCTTTTTGGCCAACGAAGCAAGCTTGCAAAGGAAATCTGCACTACAATGAAGTCTCACTTCCCCCCGGTCAAAAGGGCCATCTGAAAAAAGTGTAAAATCCAGAAAGGCAGGACAGGCCATGGAGAACTGGGAGCCTTGTTATGCTGATGGGCGGGATGTCAATTACCAACAGCCACTCGGGAGAAGTGTATGGTGTTTCCTGAAACATCTAAAAAACAAAGCAACAGAGCCTAGGGCACTTCCACTTATGGTCCTATAGCTTAGGGAAATTAAAATCAAAAAGACACAGCCACCCCAAAGGTTGGGACGGCTCTGTTTACAAGAACCTGGTTTACGGTACAAGTTCAATATCGCAGAAAGTGAAAAATGGATAAAGAAGTTGTGGTACTTACGTACAATGCAGTATCACTCAGCAATGAAATCTATGTCATCAGGCCCGTAGCAGCATAATGAGTGGATTCAGGTACGATGATTCTAACTGAAATAAGTCACACAGGAAAAGAAACATCATAAGATATCACTAATACACGGAATGTAACCTTGGCTACACAGGAACTGAATTACAAAACAGAACAGGGTCTCAAATTTAGAAAACCAACTTATGCTTGCTTAAGGGGAAAGGTGAGTTGGGGTGCTGCATAAAACCAGAGATTGAAATGAGCACAGATAAAGTTCCTTAAGCCAAATATGGAATAGACAAGAGCTACTCCTTGCTCAACGAAATGGACTCAACACCCCATATTAAACGCCTAAGAGTGTACCTGACTAGGAAGTATCTTAAAACCTATGGATTGCTATGTCTCCGAAAGAGAATCAAGTGTGTGTACAGGGGCATAAACGCAGCAGTGATAGGATTGGAGAGGTTCGGTGAGCAAATGAAGACCCTTTGAAGTCATATTGCATGGTACCCATTCCACGGGTCTCAACTCTCCAGGTTTAAGGTATTCTTCCTTCAGCTAAAACATGCATGTGGAACCCAGAGTATGATCAACCGTGTGATCGGGAGACGTGTTCCAATATGTCTCAGTTTTCGTCCCCTGGTACTCGGGTGCAACATTCCAGACGCTTTACTAACACTCTCCCGACTTGGAGAGTCAGTGCCTTTAACCTCCTGTTTGGCCCAGTTTGCAATTTCTGCGGAAGATGAACAGGAATAGGGAGAACCAATGACAGACCAGCTGGAGGTGTCTGGACGGGCAAATTTAACTCTCATTTCCCACCAGGAAGAGGAATTAACCAAAGGCTCAGCGTGCCGTGCCGGAACCAGATTAGGGCCTGAAGCCATCCTGCGGTGTTGCGGCCAGCTCACGAGAAAGCGAGTTGAAGAAAGGAGCTCAGGGGCACTGTAATTCACAAACCTGCAGAGTTATAAATGACAGCTATCGTCCAAAAATATACTGAAGTAAGGCTGCCAAGAGGACTTGAAAGCGGGGCAGAATTGCAGGAAACCGATTTCAGGAGGTAGACTGGAATTGCATTGAAAGCATAGGAAAAGAGGCAGAACGTCCACAATGATGCACTTGGCCAAAAAGGGCGTATGCGTTTTTTCCTGAATATATTCAGGAAAAAACGCATACGCCCTTTTTGGCCAACGAAGCAAGCTTGCAAAGGAAATCTGCACTACAATGAAGTCTCACTTCCCCCCGGTCAAAAGGGCCATCTGAAAAAAGTGTAAAATCCAGAAAGGCAGGACAGGCCATGGAGAACTGGGAGCCTTGTTATGCTGATGGGCGGGATGTCAATTACCAACAGCCACTCGGGAGAAGTGTATGGTGTTTCCTGAAACATCTAAAAAACAAAGCAACAGAGCCTAGGGCACTTCCACTTATGGTCCTATAGCTTAGGGAAATTAAAATCAAAAAGACACAGCCACCCCAAAGGTTGGGACGGCTCTGTTTACAAGAACCTGGTTTACGGTACAAGTTCAATATCGCAGAAAGTGAAAAATGGATAAAGAAGTTGTGGTACTTACGTACAATGCAGTATCACTCAGCAATGAAATCTATGTCATCAGGCCCGTAGCAGCATAATGAGTGGATTCAGGTACGATGATTCTAACTGAAATAAGTCACACAGGAAAAGAAACATCATAAGATATCACTAATACACGGAATGTAACCTTGGCTACACAGGAACTGAATTACAAAACAGAACAGGGTCTCAAATTTAGAAAACCAACTTATGCTTGCTTAAGGGGAAAGGTGAGTTGGGGTGCTGCATAAAACCAGAGATTGAAATGAGCACAGATAAAGTTCCTTAAGCCAAATATGGAATAGACAAGAGCTACTCCTTGCTCAACGAAATGGACTCAACACCCCATATTAAATGCCTAAGAGTGTACCTGACTAGGAAGTATCTTACAACCTATGGATTGCTATGTCTCCGAAAGAGAATCAAGTGTGTGTACAGGGGCATAAACGCAGCAGTGATAGGATTGGAGAGGTTCGGTGAGCAAATGAAGACCCTTTGAAGTCATATTGCATGGTACCCATTCCACGGGTCTCAACTCTCCAGGTTTAAGGTATTCTTCCTTCAGCTAAAACATGCATGTGGAACCCAGAGTATGATCAACCGTGTGATCGGGAGATGTGTTCCAATATGTGTCAGTTTTCGTCCCCTGGTACTCGGGTGCAACATTCCAGACGCTTTACTAACACTCTCCCGACTTGGAGAGTCAGTGCCTTTAACCTCCTGTTTGGCCCAGTTTGCAATTTCTGCGGAAGATGAACAGGAATAGGGAGAACCAATGACAGACCAGCTGGAGGTGTCTGGACGGGCAAATTTAACTCTCATTTCCCACCAGGAAGAGGAATTAACCAAAGGCTCAGCGTGCCGTGCCGGAACCAGATTAGGGCCTGAAGCCATCCTGCGGTGTTGCGGCCAGCTCAGGAGAAAGCGAGTTGAAGAAAGGAGCTCAGGGGCACTGTAATTCACAAACCTGCAGAGTTATAAATGACAGCTATCGTCCAAAAATATACTGAAGTAAGGCTGCCAAGAGGACTTGAAAGCGGGGCAGAATTGCAGGAAACCGATTTCAGGAGGTAGACTGGAATTGCATTGAAAGCATAGGAAAAGAGGCAGAACGTCCACAATGATGCACTTGGCCAAAAAGGGCGTATGCGTTTTTTCCTGAATATATTCAGGAAAAAACGCATACGCCCTTTTTGGCCAACCAAGCAAGCTTGCAAAGGAAATCTGCACTACAATGAAGTCTCACTTCCCCCCGGTCAAAAGGGCCATCTGAAAAAAGTGTAAAATCCAGAAAGGCAGGACAGGCCATGGAGAACTGGGAGCCTTGTTATGCTGATGGGCGGGATGTCAATTGCCAACAGCCACTCGGGAGAAGTGTATGGTGTTTCCTGAAACATCTAAAAAACAAAGCAACAGAGCCTAGGGCACTTCCACTTATGGTCCTATAGCTTAGGGAAATTAAAATCAAAAAGACACAGCCACCCCAAAGGTTGGGACGGCTCTGTTTACAAGAACCTGGTTTACGGTACAAGTTCAATATCGCAGAAAGTGAAAAATGGATAAAGAAGTTGTGGTACTTACGTACAATGCAGTATCACTCAGCAATGAAATCTATGTCATCAGGCCCGTAGCAGCATAATGAGTGGATTCAGGTACGATGATTCTAACTGAAATAAGTCACACAGGAAAAGAAACATCATAAGATATCACTAATACACGGAATGTAACCTTGGCTACACAGGAACTGAATTACAAAACAGAACAGGGTCTCAAATTTAGAAAACCAACTTATGCTTGCTTAAGGGGAAAGGTGAGTTGGGGTGCTGCATAAAACCAGAGATTGAAATGAGCACAGATAAAGTTCCTTAAGCCAAATATGGAATAGACAAGAGCTACTCCTTGCTCAACGAAATGGACTCAACACCCCATATTAAACGCCTAAGAATGTAACTGACTAGGAAGTATCTTAAAAGCTATGGACTGCTATGTCTCCGAAAGAGAATCAAGCGTGTGTACAGGGGCATAAACGCAGCAGTGATAGGATTGGAGAAGTTCGGTGAGCAAATGAAGACCCTTTGAAGTCATATTGCATGGTACCCATTCCACGGGTCTCAACTCTCCAGGTTTAAGGTATTCTTCCTTCAGCTAAAACATGCATGTGGAACCCAGAGTATGATCAACCGTGTGATCGGGAGACGTGTTCCAATATGTGTCAGTTTTCGTCCCCTGGTACTCGGGTGCAACATTCCAGACGCTTTACTAACACTCTCCCCACTTGGAGAGTCAGTGCCTTTAACCTCCTGTTTGGTCCAGTTTGCAATTTCAGCGGAAGATGAACAGGAAATGGGAGAACCAATGACAGACTAGCTGGAGGTGTCTGGACGGGCAAATTTAACTCTCATTTCCCACCAGGAAGAGGAATTAACCAAAGGCTCAGCATGCCGTGCCGGAACCAGATTAGGGCCTGAAGCAATCCTGCGGTGTTGCGGCCAGCTCACGAGAAAGCGCGTTGAAGAAAGGAGCTCAGGGGTACTGTAATTCACAAACCTGCAGAGTTATAAATGACAGCTACCGTCCAAAAATATACTGAAGTAAGGCTGCCAAGAGGCCTTGAAAGCGGGGCAGAATTGCAGGAAACCGATTTCAGGAGGTAGACTGGAATTGCATTGAAAGCATAGGAAAAGAGGCAGAACGTCCACAATGATGCACTTGGCCAAAAAGGGCGTATGCGTTTTATCCTGAATATATTCAGGAAAAAACGCATACGCCCTTTTTGGCCAACCAAGCAAGCTTGCAAAGGAAATCTGCACTACAATGAAGTCTCACTTCCCCCCGGTCAAAAGGGCCATCTGAAAAAAGTGTAAAATCCAGAAAGGCAGGACAGGCCATGGAGAACTGGGAGCCTTGTTATGCTGATGGGCGGCATGTCAATTGCCAACAGCCACTCGGGAGAAGTGTATGGTGTTTCCTGAAACATCTAAAAAACAAAGCAACAGAGCCTAGGGCACTTCCACTTATGGTCCTATAGCTTAGGGAAATTAAAATCAAAAAGACACAGCCACCCCAAAGTTTGGCACGGCTGTGTTTACAAGAACCACGTTTACGGTACAAGTTCAATATCGCAGAAAGTGAAAAATGGATAAAGAAGTTGTGGTACTTACGTACAATGCAATATCACTCAGCACTGAAATCTATGTCATCAGGCCCGTAGCAGCATAATGAGTGGATTCAGGTATGATGATTCTAACTGAAATAAGTCACACAGAAAAAGAAACATCATAAGATATCACTAATACACGGAATGTAAACTTGGCTACATAGGAACTGAATTACAATACAGAACAGGGTCTCAAATTTAGAAAACCAACTTATGCTTGCTTAAGGGGAAAGGTGAGTTGGGGTAATGCATAAAACCAGAGATTGAAATGAGCACAGATAAAGTTCCTTAAGCCAAATATGGAATAGACAAGAGCTACTCCTTGCTCAACGAAATGCATTCAACAACCCATATTAAACACCTAAAAATATACCTGACTAGGAAGTATCTTAAAACCTATGGATTGCTATGTCTCCGAAAGAGAATCAAGCGTGTGTGCAGGGACATAAACGCAGCAGTGATAGGATTGGAGAGGTTCGGTGAGCAAATGAAGACCCTTTGAAGTCATATTGCATGGTACCCATTCCACGGGTCTCAACTCTCCAGGGTTAAGGTATTCTTCCTTCAGCTAAAACATGCATGTGGAACCCAGAGTATGATCAACCGTGTGATCGGGGGACGTGTTCCAATATGTCTCAGTTTTCTTCCCCTGGTACTCGGGTGCAACATTCCAGACGCTTTACTAACACTCTCCCGACTTGGAGAGTCAGTGCCTTTAACCTCCTGTTTGGCCAAGTTTGCAATTTCTGCGGAAGATGAACAGGAATACGGAGAACCAATGACAGACTAGCTGGAGGTGTCTGGACGGGCAAATTTAACTCTCATTTCCCACCAGGAAGAGGAATTAACCAAAGGCTCAGCATGCCGTGCCGGAACCAGATTAGGGCCTGAAGCAATCATGCGGTGTTGCGGCCAGCTCACGAGAAAGCGAGTTGAAGAAAGGAGCTCAGGGGCACTGTAATTCACAAACTTGCAGAGTTATAAATGACAGCTATCGTCCAAAAATATACTGAAGTAAGGCTGCCAAGAGGACTTGAAAGCGGGGCAGAATTGCAGGAAACCGATTTCAGGAGGTAGACTGGAATTGCATTTAAAGCATAGGGAAAGAGGCAGAACGTCCACAATGATGCACTTGGCCAAAAAGGGCGTATGCGTTTTATCCTGAATATATTCAGGAAAAAACGCATACGCGCTTTTTGGCCAACCAAGCAAGCTTGCAAAGGAAATCTGCACTGCAATGAAGTCTCACTTCCCCCCGGTCAAAAGGGCCATCTGAAAAAAGTGTAAAATCCAGAAAGGCAGGACAGGCCATGGAGAACTGGGAGCCTTGTTATGCTGATGGGCGGGATGTCAATTGCCAACAGCCACTCGGGAGAAGTGTATGGTGTTTCCTGAAACATCTAAAAAACAAAGCAACAGAGCCTAGGGCTCTTCCACTTATGGTCCTATAGCTTAGGGAAATTAAAATCAAAAAGACACAGCCACCCCAAAGGTTGGGACGGCTCTGTTTACAAGAACCTGGTTTACGGTACAAGTTCAATATTGCAGAAAGTGAAAAATGGATAAAGAAGTTGTGGTACTTACGTACAATGCAATATCACTCAGCAAGGAAATCTATGTCATCAGGCCCGTAGCAGCATAATGAGTGGATTCAGGTACGATGATTCTAACTGAAATAAGTCACACAGAAAAAGAAACATCATAAGATATCACTAATACACGGAATGTAAACTTGGCTACACAGGAACTGAATTCCAAAACAGAACAGGGTCTCAAATTTAGAAAACCAACTTATGCTTCCTTAAGGGGAAAGGTGAGTTGGGGTAATGCATAAAACCAGAGATTGAAATGAGCACAGATAAAGTTCCTTAAGCCAAATATGGAATAGACAAGAGCTACTCCTTGCTCAACGAAATGGATTCAACACCCCATATTAAACGCCTCACAATGTACCTGACTAGGAAGTATCTTAAAACCTATGGACTGCTATGTCTCCGAAAGAGAATCAAGCGTGTGTGCAGGGGCATAAACGCAGCAGTGATAGGATTGGAGAGGTTCGGTGAGCAAATGAAGACCCTTTGAAGTCATATTGCATGGTACCCATTCCACGGGTCTCAACTCTCCAGGTTTAAGGTATTCTTCCTTCAGCTAAAACATGCATGTGGAACCCAGAGTATGATCAACCGTGTGATCGGGAGACGTGTTCCAATATGTGTCAGTTTTCGTCCCCTGGTACTCGGGTGCAACATTCCAGACGCTTTACTAACACTCTCCCGACTTGGACAGTCAGTGCCTTTAACCTCCTGTTTGGCCCAGTTTGCAATTTCTGCGGAAGATGAACAGGAATAGGGAGAACCAATGAGAGACTAGCTGGAGGTGTCTGGACGGGCAAATTTAACTCTCATTTCGCACCAGGAAGAGGAATTAACCAAAGGCTCAGCATGCCGTGCCGGAACCAGATTAGGGCCTGAAGCCATCCTGCGGTTTTGTGGCTAGCTCACGAGAAAGCGACTTGAAGAAAGGAGCTCAGGGGCACTGTAATTCACAAACCTGCAGAGTTATAAATGACAGCTATCGTCCAAAAATATACTGAAGTAAGGCTGCCAAGAGGACTTGAAAGCGGGGCAGAATTGCAGGAAACCGATTTCAGGAGGTAGACTGGAATTGCATTGAAAGCATAGGAAAAGAGGCAGAACGTCCACAATGATGCACTTGGCCAAAAAGGGCGTATGTGTTTTTTCCTGAATATATTCAGGAAAAAACGCATACGCCCTTTTTGGCCAACCAAGCAAGCTTGCAAAGGAAATCTGCACTACAATGAAGTCTCACTTCCCCCCGGTCAAAAGGGCCATCTGAAAAAAGTGTAAAATCCAGAAAGGCAGGACAGGCCATGGAGAACTGGGAGCCTTGTTATGCTGATGGGCGGGATGTCAATTGCCAACAGCCACTCGGGAGAAGTGTATGGTGTTTCCTGAAACATCTAAAAAACAAAGCAACAGAGCCTAGGGCACTTCCACTTATGGTCCTATAGCTTAGGGAAATTAAAATCAAAAAGACACAGCCACCCCAAAGGTTGGGACGGCTCTGTTTACAAGAACCTGGTTTACGGTACAAGTTCAATATCGCAGAAAGTGAAAAATGGATAAAGAAGTTGTGGTACTTACGTACAATGCAGTATCACTCAGCAATGAAATCTATGTCATCAGGCCCGTAGCAGCATAATGAGTGGATTCAGGTACGATGATTCTAACTGAAATAAGTCACACAGGAAAAGAAACATCATAAGATATCACTAATACACGGAATGTAACCTTGGCTACACAGGAACTGAATTACAAAACAGAACAGGGTCTCAAATTTAGAAAACCAACTTATGCTTGCTTAAGGGGAAAGGTGAGTTGGGGTGCTGCATAAAACCAGAGATTGAAATGAGCACAGATAAAGTTCCTTAAGCCAAATATGGAATAGACAAGAGCTACTCCTTGCTCAACGAAATGGACTCAACACCCCATATTAAACGCCTAAGAGTGTACCTGACTAGGAAGTATCTTAAAACCTATGGATTGCTATGTCTCCGAAAGAGAATCAAGTGTGTGTACAGGGGCATAAACGCAGCAGTGATAGGATTGGAGAGGTTCGGTGAGCAAATGAAGACCCTTTGAAGTCATATTGCATGGTACCCATTCCACGGGTCTCAACTCTCCAGGTTTAAGGTATTCTTCCTTCAGCTAAAACATGCATGTGGAACCCAGAGTATGATCAACCGTGTGATCGGGAGACGTGTTCCAATATGTGTCAGTTTTCGTCCCCTGGTACTCGGGTGCAACATTCCAGACGCTTTACTAACACTCTCCCGACTTGGAGAGTCAGTGCCTTTAACCTCCTGTTTGGCCCAGTTTGCAATTTCTGCGGAAGATGAACAGGAATAGGGAGAACCAATGACAGACCAGCTGGAGGTGTCTGGACGGGCAAATTTAACTCTCATTTCCCACCAGGAAGAGGAATTAACCAAAGGCTCAGCGTGCCGTGCCGGAACCAGATTAGGGCCTGAAGCCATCCAGCGGTGTTGCGGCCAGCTCACGAGAAAGCGACTTGAAGAAAGGAGCTCAGGGGCACTGTAATTCACAAACCTGCAGAGTTATAAATGACAGCTATCGTCCAAAAATATACTGAAGTAAGGCTGCCAAGAGGACTTGAAAGCGGGGCAGAATTGCAGGAAACCGATTTCAGGAGGTAGACTGGAATTGCATTGAAAGCATAGGAAAAGAGGCAGAACGTCCACAATGATGCACTTGGCCAAAAAGGGCGTATGCGTTTTTTCCTGAATATATTCAGGAAAAAACGCATACGCCCTTTTTGGCCAACCAAGCAAGCTTGCAAAGGAAATCTGCACTACAATGAAGTCTCACTTCCCCCCGGTCAAAAGGGCCATCTGAAAAAAGTGTAAAATCCAGAAAGGCAGGACAGGCCATGGAGAACTGGGAGCCTTGTTATGCTGATGGGCGGGATGTAAATTGCCAACAGCCACTAGGGAGAAGTGTATGGTGTTTCCTGAAACATCTAAAAAACAAAGCAACAGAGCCTAGGGCACTTCCACTTATGGTCCTATAGCTTAGGGAAATTAAAATCAAAAAGACACAGCCACCCCAAAGGTTGGGACGGCTCTGTTTACAAGAACCTGGTTTACGGTACAAGTTCAATATCGCAGAAAGTGAAAAATGGATAAAGAAGTTGTGGTACTTACGTACAATGCAGTATCACTCAGCAATGAAATCTATGTCATCAGGCCCGTAGCAGCATAATGAGTGGATTCAGGTACGATGATTCTAACTGAAATAAGTCACACAGGAAAAGAAACATCATAAGATATCACTAATACACGGAATGTAACCTTGGCTACACAGGAACTGAATTACAAAACAGAACAGGGTCTCAAATTTAGAAAACCAACTTATGCTTGCTTAAGGGGAAAGGTGAGTTGGGGTGCTGCATAAAACCAGAGATTGAAATGAGCACAGATAAAGTTCCTTAAGCCAAATATGGAATAGACAAGAGCTACTCCTTGCTCAACGAAATGGACTCAACACCCCATATTAAACGCCTAAGAGTGTACCTGACTAGGAAGTATCTTACAACCTATGGATTGCTATGTCTCCGAAAGAGAATCAAGTGTGTGTACAGGGGCATAAACGCAGCAGTGATAGGATTGGAGAGGTTCGGTGAGCAAATGAAGACCCTTTGAAGTCATATTGCATGGTACCCATTCCACGGGTCTCAACTCTCCAGGTTTAAGGTATTCTTCCTTCAGCTAAAACATGCATGTGGAACCCAGAGTATGATCAACCGTGTGATCGGGAGACGTGTTCCAATATGTGTCAGTTTTCGTCCCCTGGTACTCGGGTGCAACATTCCAGACGCTTTACTAACACTCTCCCGACTTGGAGAGTCAGTGCCTTTAACCTCCTGTTTGGCCCAGTTTGCAATTTCTGCGGAAGATGAACAGGAATAGGGAGAACCAATGACAGACCAGCTGGAGGTGTCTGGACGGGCAAATTTAACTCTCATTTCCCACCAGGAAGAGGAATTAACCAAAGGCTCAGCGTGCCGTGCCGGAACCAGATTAGGGCCTGAAGCCATCCTGCGGTGTTGCGGCCAGCTCACGAGAAAGCGAGTTGAAGAAAGGAGCTCAGGGGCACTGTAATTCACAAACCTGCAGAGTTATAAATGACAGCTATCGTCCAAAAATATACTGAAGTAAGGCTGCCAAGAGGACTTGAAAGCGGGGCAGAATTGCAGGAAACCGATTTCAGGAGGTAGACTGGAATTGCATTGAAAGCATAGGAAAAGAGGCAGAACGTCCACAATGATGCACTTGGCCAAAAAGGGCGTATGCGTTTTTTCCTGAATATATTCAGGAAAAAACGCATACGCCCTTTTTGGCCAACGAAGCAAGCTTGCAAAGGAAATCTGCACTACAATGAAGTCTCACTTCCCCCCGGTCAAAAGGGCCATCTGAAAAAAGTGTAAAATCCAGAAAGGCAGGACAGGCCATGGAGAACTGGGAGCCTTGTTATGCTGATGGGCGGGATGTCAATTACCAACAGCCACTCGGGAGAAGTGTATGGTGTTTCCTGAAACATCTAAAAAACAAAGCAACAGAGCCTAGGGCACTTCCACTTATGGTCCTATAGCTTAGGGAAATTAAAATCAAAAAGACACAGCCACCCCAAAGGTTGGGACGGCTCTGTTTACAAGAACCTGGTTTACGGTACAAGTTCAATATCGCAGAAAGTGAAAAATGGATAAAGAAGTTGTGGTACTTACGTACAATGCAGTATCACTCAGCAATGAAATCTATGTCATCAGGCCCGTAGCAGCATAATGAGTGGATTCAGGTACGATGATTCTAACTGAAATAAGTCACACAGGAAAAGAAACATCATAAGATATCACTAATACACGGAATGTAACCTTGGCTACACAGGAACTGAATTACAAAACAGAACAGGGTCTCAAATTTAGAAAACCAACTTATGCTTGCTTAAGGGGAAAGGTGAGTTGGGGTGCTGCATAAAACCAGAGATTGAAATGAGCACAGATAAAGTTCCTTAAGCCAAATATGGAATAGACAAGAGCTACTCCTTGCTCAACGAAATGGACTCAACACCCCATATTAAATGCCTAAGAGTGTACCTGACTAGGAAGTATCTTACAACCTATGGATTGCTATGTCTCCGAAAGAGAATCAAGTGTGTGTACAGGGGCATAAACGCAGCAGTGATAGGATTGGAGAGGTTCGGTGAGCAAATGAAGACCCTTTGAAGTCATATTGCATGGTACCCATTCCACGGGTCTCAACTCTCCAGGTTTAAGGTATTCTTCCTTCAGCTAAAACATGCATGTGGAACCCAGAGTATGATCAACCGTGTGATCGGGAGATGTGTTCCAATATGTGTCAGTTTTCGTCCCCTGGTACTCGGGTGCAACATTCCAGACGCTTTACTAACACTCTCCCGACTTGGAGAGTCAGTGCCTTTAACCTCCTGTTTGGCCCAGTTTGCAATTTCTGCGGAAGATGAACAGGAATAGGGAGAACCAATGACAGACCAGCTGGAGGTGTCTGGACGGGCAAATTTAACTCTCATTTCCCACCAGGAAGAGGAATTAACCAAAGGCTCAGCGTGCCGTGCCGGAACCAGATTAGGGCCTGAAGCCATCCTGCGGTGTTGCGGCCAGCTCAGGAGAAAGCGAGTTGAAGAAAGGAGCTCAGGGGCACTGTAATTCACAAACCTGCAGAGTTATAAATGACAGCTATCGTCCAAAAATATACTGAAGTAAGGCTGCCAAGAGGACTTGAAAGCGGGGCAGAATTGCAGGAAACCGATTTCAGGAGGTAGACTGGAATTGCATTGAAAGCATAGGAAAAGAGGCAGAACGTCCACAATGATGCACTTGGCCAAAAAGGGCGTATGCGTTTTTTCCTGAATATATTCAGGAAAAAACGCATACGCCCTTTTTGGCCAACCAAGCAAGCTTGCAAAGGAAATCTGCACTACAATGAAGTCTCACTTCCCCCCGGTCAAAAGGGCCATCTGAAAAAAGTGTAAAATCCAGAAAGGCAGGACAGGCCATGGAGAACTGGGAGCCTTGTTATGCTGATGGGCGGGATGTCAATTGCCAACAGCCACTCGGGAGAAGTGTATGGTGTTTCCTGAAACATCTAAAAAACAAAGCAACAGAGCCTAGGGCACTTCCACTTATGGTCCTATAGCTTAGGGAAATTAAAATCAAAAAGACACAGCCACCCCAAAGGTTGGGACGGCTCTGTTTACAAGAACCTGGTTTACGGTACAAGTTCAATATCGCAGAAAGTGAAAAATGGATAAAGAAGTTGTGGTACTTACGTACAATGCAGTATCACTCAGCAATGAAATCTATGTCATCAGGCCCGTAGCAGCATAATGAGTGGATTCAGGTACGATGATTCTAACTGAAATAAGTCACACAGGAAAAGAAACATCATAAGATATCACTAATACACGGAATGTAACCTTGGCTACACAGGAACTGAATTACAAAACAGAACAGGGTCTCAAATTTAGAAAACCAACTTATGCTTGCTTAAGGGGAAAGGTGAGTTGGGGTGCTGCATAAAACCAGAGATTGAAATGAGCACAGATAAAGTTCCTTAAGCCAAATATGGAATAGACAAGAGCTACTCCTTGCTCAACGAAATGGACTCAACACCCCATATTAAACGCCTAAGAATGTAACTGACTAGGAAGTATCTTAAAAGCTATGGACTGCTATGTCTCCGAAAGAGAATCAAGCGTGTGTACAGGGGCATAAACGCAGCAGTGATAGGATTGGAGAAGTTCGGTGAGCAAATGAAGACCCTTTGAAGTCATATTGCATGGTACCCATTCCACGGGTCTCAACTCTCCAGGTTTAAGGTATTCTTCCTTCAGCTAAAACATGCATGTGGAACCCAGAGTATGATCAACCGTGTGATCGGGAGACGTGTTCCAATATGTGTCAGTTTTCGTCCCCTGGTACTCGGGTGCAACATTCCAGACGCTTTACTAACACTCTCCCCACTTGGAGAGTCAGTGCCTTTAACCTCCTGTTTGGTCCAGTTTGCAATTTCAGCGGAAGATGAACAGGAAATGGGAGAACCAATGACAGACTAGCTGGAGGTGTCTGGACGGGCAAATTTAACTCTCATTTCCCACCAGGAAGAGGAATTAACCAAAGGCTCAGCATGCCGTGCCGGAACCAGATTAGGGCCTGAAGCAATCATGCGGTGTTGCGGCCAGCTCACGAGAAAGCGCGTTGAAGAAAGGAGCTCAGGGGCACTGTAATTCACAAACCTGCAGAGTTATAAATGACAGCTACCGTCCAAAAATATACTGAAGTAAGGCTGCCAAGAGGCCTTGAAAGCGGGGCAGAATTGCAGGAAACCGATTTCAGGAGGTAGACTGGAATTGCATTGAAAGCATAGGAAAAGAGGCAGAACGTCCACAATGATGCACTTGGCCAAAAAGGGCGTATGCGTTTTATCCTGAATATATTCAGGAAAAAACGCATACGCCCTTTTTGGCCAACCAAGCAAGCTTGCAAAGGAAATCTGCACTACAATGAAGTCTCACTTCCCCCCGGTCAAAAGGGCCATCTGAAAAAAGTGTAAAATCCAGAAAGGCAGGACAGGCCATGGAGAACTGGGAGCCTTGTTATGCTGATGGGCGGCATGTCAATTGCCAACAGCCACTCGGGAGAAGTGTATGGTGTTTCCTGAAACATCTAAAAAACAAAGCAACAGAGCCTAGGGCACTTCCACTTATGGTCCTATAGCTTAGGGAAATTAAAATCAAAAAGACACAGCCACCCCAAAGTTTGGCACGGCTGTGTTTACAAGAACCACGTTTACGGTACAAGTTCAATATCGCAGAAAGTGAAAAATGGATAAAGAAGTTGTGGTACTTACGTACAATGCAATATCACTCAGCACTGAAATCTATGTCATCAGGCCCGTAGCAGCATAATGAGTGGATTCAGGTATGATGATTCTAACTGAAATAAGTCACACAGAAAAAGAAACATCATAAGATATCACTAATACACGGAATGTAAACTTGGCTACATAGGAACTGAATTACAATACAGAACAGGGTCTCAAATTTAGAAAACCAACTTATGCTTGCTTAAGGGGAAAGGTGAGTTGGGGTAATGCATAAAACCAGAGATTGAAATGAGCACAGATAAAGTTCCTTAAGCCAAATATGGAATAGACAAGAGCTACTCCTTGCTCAACGAAATGCATTCAACAACCCATATTAAACACCTAAAAATATACCTGACTAGGAAGTATCTTAAAACCTATGGATTGCTATGTCTCCGAAAGAGAATCAAGCGTGTGTGCAGGGACATAAACGCAGCAGTGATAGGATTGGAGAGGTTCGGTGAGCAAATGAAGACCCTTTGAAGTCATATTGCATGGTACCCATTCCACGGGTCTCAACTCTCCAGGGTTAAGGTATTCTTCCTTCAGCTAAAACATGCATGTGGAACCCAGAGTATGATCAACCGTGTGATCGGGGGACGTGTTCCAATATGTCTCAGTTTTCTTCCCCTGGTACTCGGGTGCAACATTCCAGACGCTTTACTAACACTCTCCCGACTTGGAGAGTCAGTGCCTTTAACCTCCTGTTTGGCCAAGTTTGCAATTTCTGCGGAAGATGAACAGGAATACGGAGAACCAATGACAGACTAGCTGGAGGTGTCTGGACGGGCAAATTTAACTCTCATTTCCCACCAGGAAGAGGAATTAACCAAAGGCTCAGCATGCCGTGCCGGAACCAGATTAGGGCCTGAAGCAATCATGCGGTGTTGCGGCCAGCTCACGAGAAAGCGAGTTGAAGAAAGGAGCTCAGGGGCACTGTAATTCACAAACTTGCAGAGTTATAAATGACAGCTATCGTCCAAAAATATACTGAAGTAAGGCTGCCAAGAGGACTTGAAAGCGGGGCAGAATTGCAGGAAACCGATTTCAGGAGGTAGACTGGAATTGCATTTAAAGCATAGGGAAAGAGGCAGAACGTCCACAATGATGCACTTGGCCAAAAAGGGCGTATGCGTTTTATCCTGAATATATTCAGGAAAAAACGCATACGCGCTTTTTGGCCAACCAAGCAAGCTTGCAAAGGAAATCTGCACTGCAATGAAGTCTCACTTCCCCCCGGTCAAAAGGGCCATCTGAAAAAAGTGTAAAATCCAGAAAGGCAGGACAGGCCATGGAGAACTGGGAGCCTTGTTATGCTGATGGGCGGGATGTCAATTGCCAACAGCCACTCGGGAGAAGTGTATGGTGTTTCCTGAAACATCTAAAAAACAAAGCAACAGAGCCTAGGGCTCTTCCACTTATGGTCCTATAGCTTAGGGAAATTAAAATCAAAAAGACACAGCCACCCCAAAGGTTGGGACGGCTCTGTTTACAAGAACCTGGTTTACGGTACAAGTTCAATATTGCAGAAAGTGAAAAATGGATAAAGAAGTTGTGGTACTTACGTACAATGCAATATCACTCAGCAAGGAAATCTATGTCATCAGGCCCGTAGCAGCATAATGAGTGGATTCAGGTACGATGATTCTAACTGAAATAAGTCACACAGAAAAAGAAACATCATAAGATATCACTAATACACGGAATGTAAACTTGGCTACACAGGAACTGAATTCCAAAACAGAACAGGGTCTCAAATTTAGAAAACCAACTTATGCTTCCTTAAGGGGAAAGGTGAGTTGGGGTAATGCATAAAACCAGAGATTGAAATGAGCACAGATAAAGTTCCTTAAGCCAAATATGGAATAGACAAGAGCTACTCCTTGCTCAACGAAATGGATTCAACACCCCATATTAAACGCCTCACAATGTACCTGACTAGGAAGTATCTTAAAACCTATGGACTGCTATGTCTCCGAAAGAGAATCAAGCGTGTGTGCAGGGGCATAAACGCAGCAGTGATAGGATTGGAGAGGTTCGGTGAGCAAATGAAGACCCTTTGAAGTCATATTGCATGGTACCCATTCCACGGGTCTCAACTCTCCAGGTTTAAGGTATTCTTCCTTCAGCTAAAACATGCATGTGGAACCCAGAGTATGATCAACCGTGTGATCGGGAGACGTGTTCCAATATGTGTCAGTTTTCGTCCCCTGGTACTCGGGTGCAACATTCCAGACGCTTTACTAACACTCTCCCGACTTGGACAGTCAGTGCCTTTAACCTCCTGTTTGGCCCAGTTTGCAATTTCTGCGGAAGATGAACAGGAATAGGGAGAACCAATGAGAGACTAGCTGGAGGTGTCTGGACGGGCAAATTTAACTCTCATTTCGCACCAGGAAGAGGAATTAACCAAAGGCTCAGCATGCCGTGCCGGAACCAGATTAGGGCCTGAAGCCATCCTGCGGTTTTGTGGCTAGCTCACGAGAAAGCGAGTTGAAGAAAGGAGCTCAGGGGCACTGTAATTCACAAACCTGCAGAGTTATAAATGACAGCTATCGTCCAAAAATATACTGAAGTAAGGCTGCCAAGAGGACTTGAAAGCGGGGCAGAATTGCAGGAAACCGATTTCAGGAGGTAGACTGGAATTGCATTGAAAGCATAGGAAAAGAGGCAGAACGTCCACAATGATGCACTTGGCCAAAAAGGGCGTATGCATTTTTTCCTGAATATATTCAGGAAAAAACGCATACGCCCTTTTTGGCCAACCAAGCAAGCTTGCAAAGGAAATCTGCACTACAATGAAGTCTCACTTCCCCCCGGTCAAAAGGGCCATCTGAAAAAAGTGTAAAATCCAGAAAGGCAGGACAGGCCATGGAGAACTGGGAGCCTTGTTATGCTGATGGGAGGGATGTCAATTGCCAACAGCCACTCGGGAGAAGTGTATGGTGTTTCCTGAAACATCTAAAAAACAAAGCAACAGAGCCTAAGGCACTTCCACTTATGGTCCTATAGCTTAGGGAAATTAAAATCAAAAAGACACAGCCACCCCAAAGTTTGGCACGGCTGTGTTTACAAGAACCACGTTTACGGTACAAGTTCAATATCGCAGAAAGTGAAAAATGGATAAAGAAGTTGTGGTACTTACGTACAATGCAATATCACTCAGCACTGAAATCTATGTCATCAGGCCCGTAGCAGCATAATGAGTGGATTCAGGTATGATGATTCTAACTGAAATAAGTCACACAGGAAAAGAAACATCATAAGATATCACTAATACACGGAATGTAAACTTGGCTACACAGGAACTGAATTACAAAACAGAACAGGGTCTCAAATTTAGAAACCCAACTTATGCTTGCTTAAGGGGAAAGGTGAGTTGGGGTGCTGCATAAAACCAGAGATTGAAACGAGCACAGATAAAGTTCCTTAAGCCAAATATGGAATAGACAAGAGCTACTCCTTGCTCAACGAAATGCACTCAACACCCCATATTAAATGCCTAAGAGTGTACCTGACTAGGAAGTATCTTAAAACCTATGGTTTGCTATGACTCCGAAAGAGAATCAAGCGTGTGTACAGGGGCATAAACGCAGCAGTGATAGGATTGGAGAGGTTCGGTGAGCAAATGAAGACCCTTTGAAGTCATATTGCATGGTACCCATTCCACGGGTCTCAACTCTCCAGGTTTAAGGTATTCTTCCTTCAGCTAAAACATGCATGTGGAACCCAGAGTATGATCAACCGTGTGATCGGGAGACGTGTTCCAATATGTGTCAGTTTTCGTCCCCTGGTACTCGGGTGCAACATTCCAGACGCTTTACTAACACTCTCCCGACTTGGAGAGTCAGTGCCTTTAACCTCCTGTTTGGCCCAGTTTGCAATTTCTGCGGAAGATGAACAGGAATAGGGAGAACCAATGACAGACCAGATGGAGGTGTCTGGACGGGCAAATTTAACTCTCATTTCGCACCAGGAAGAGGAATTAACCAAAGGCTCAGCGTGCCGTGCCGGAACCAGATTAGGGCCTGAAGCCATCCTGCGGTGTTGCGGCCAGCTCACGAGAAAGCGAGTTGAAGAAAGGAGCTCAGGGGCACTGTAATTCACAAACCTGCAGAGGTATAAATGACAGCTATCGTCCAAAAATATACTGAAGTAAGGCTGCCAAGAGGACTTGAAAGCGGGGCAGAATTGCAGGAAACCGATTTCAGGAGGTAGACTGGAATTGCATTGAAAGCATAGGAAAAGAGGCAGAACGTCCACAATGATGCACTTGGCCAAAAAGGGCGTATGCGTTTTTTCCTGAATATATTCAGGAAAAAACGCATACGCCCTTTTTGGCCAACCAAGCAAGCTTGCAAAGAAATCTGCACTACAATGAAGTCTCACTTCCCCCCGGTCAAAAGGGCCATCTGAAAAAAGTGTAAAATCCAGAAAGGCAGGACAGGCCATGGAGAACTGGGAGCCTTGTTATGCTGATGGGCGGGATGTCAATTGCCAACAGCCACTCGGGAGAAGTGTATGGTGTTTCCTGAAACATCTAAAAAACAAAGCAACAGAGCCTAGGGCACTTCCACTTATGGTCCTATAGCTTAGGGAAATTAAAATCAAAAAGACACAGCCACCCCAAAGGTTGGGACGGCTCTGTTTACAAGAACCTGGTTTACGGTACAAGTTCAATATCGCAGAAAGTGAAAAATGGATAAAGAAGTTGTGGTACTTACGTACAATGCAATATAACTCAGCAAGGAAATCTATGTCATCAGGCCCGTAGCAGCATAATGAGTGGATTCAGGTATGATGATTCTAACTGAAATAAGTCACACAGAAAAAGAAACATCATAAGATATCACTAATACACGGAATGTAACCTTGGCTACACAGGAACTGAATTCCAAAACAGAACAGGGTCTCAAATTTAGAAACCCAACTTATGCTTGCTTAAGGGGAAAGGTGAGTTGGGGTGCTGCATAAAACCAGAGATTGAAATGAGCACAGATAAATTTCCTTAAGCCAAATATGGAATAGACAAGAGCTACTCCTTGCTCAACGAAATGGACTCAACACCCCATATTAAACACCTAAGAATATACCTGACTAGGAAGTATCTTAAAACCTATGGATTGCTATGTCTCCGAAAGAGAATGAAGCGTGTGTGCAGGGGCATAAACGCAGCAGTGATAGGATTGGAGAGGTTCGGTGAGCAAATGAAGACCCTTTGAAGTCATATTGCATGGTACCCATTCCAAGGGTCTCAACTCTCCAGGTTTAAGGTATTCTTCCTTCAGCTAAAACATGCATGTGGAACCCAGAGTATGATCAACCGTGTGATCGGGAGACGTGTTCCAATATGTGTCAGTTTTCGTCCCCTGGTACTCGGGTGCAACATTCCAGACGCTTTACTAACACTCTCCCGACTTGGAGAGTCAGTGCCTTTAACCTCCTGTTTGGCCCAGTTTGCAATTTCTGCGGAAGATAAACAGGAATAGGGAGAACCAATGACAGACTAGCTGGAGGTGTCTGGACGGGCAAATTTAACTCTCATTTCGCACCAGGAAGAGGAATTAACCAAAGGCTCAGCGTGCCGCTCCGGAACCAGATTAGGGCCTGAAGCCATCCTGCGGTGTTGCGGCCAGCTCACGAGAAAGCGAGTTGAAGAAAGGAGCTCAGGGGCACTGTAATTCACAAACCTGCAGAGTTATAAATGACAGCTATCGTCCAAAAATATACTGAAGTAAGGCTGCCAAGAGGACTTGAAAGCGGGGCAGAATTGCAGGAAACCGATTTCAGGAGGTAGACTGGAATTGCATTTAAAGCCTAGGAAAAGAGGCAGAACGTCCACAATGATGCACTTGGCCAAAAAGGGCGTATGCGTTTTTTCCTGAATATATTCAGGAAAAAACGCATACGCCCTTTTTGGCCAACCAAGCAAGCTTGCAAAGGAAATCTGCCCTACAATGAAGTCTCACTTCCCCCCGGTCAAAAGGGCCATCTGAAAAAAGTGTAAAATCCAGAAAGGCAGGACAGGCCATGGAGAACTGGGAGCCTTGTTATGCTGATGGGCGGGATGTCAA
Organism: Lagenorhynchus albirostris; assembly: GCF_949774975.1. Classification (NCBI taxonomy): domain Eukaryota; kingdom Metazoa; phylum Chordata; class Mammalia; order Artiodactyla; family Delphinidae; genus Lagenorhynchus; species Lagenorhynchus albirostris. The sequence goes on from NW_026783343.1 coordinate 326,351, forward strand.
TTGCCAACAGCCACTCGGGAGAAGTGTATGGTGTTTCCTGAAACATCTAAAAAACAAAGCAACAGAGCCTAGAGCACTTCCACTTATGGTCCTATAGCTTAGGGAAATTAAAATCAAAAGACACAGCCACCCCAAAGGTTGGGACGGCTCTGTTTACAAGAACCTAGTTTACGGTACAAGTTCAATATCGCAGAAAGTGAAAAATGGATAAAGAAGTTGTGGTACTTACGTACAATGCAGTATCACTCAGCAAGGAAATCTATGTCATCAGGCCCGTAGCAGCATAATGAGTGGATTCAGGTACGATGATTCTAACTGAAATAAGTCTCACAGAAAAAGAAACATCATAAGATATCACTAATACACGGAATGTGAACTTGGCTACACAGGAACTGAATTACAAAACAGAACAGGGTCTCAAATTTAGAAACCCAACTTATGCTTGCTTAAGGGGAAAGCTGAGTTGGGGTGCTGCATAAAACCAGAGATTGAAATGAGCACAGATAAAGTTCCTTAAGCCAAATATGGAATAGACAAGAGCTACTCCTTGCTCAACGAAATGGATTCAACACCCCATATTAAACACCTAAGTATATACCTGACTAGGAAGTATCTTAAAACCTATGGACTGCTATGTCTCCGAAAGAGAATCAAGCGAGTGTACAGGGGCATAAACGCAGCAGTGATAGGATTGGAGAGGTTCGGTGAGCAAATGAAGACCCTTTGAAGTCATATTGCATGGTACCCATTCCACGGGTCTCAACTCTCCAGGTTTAAGGTATTCTTCCTTCAGCTAAAACATGCATGTGGAACCCAGAGTATGATCAACCATGTGATCGGGAGACGTGTTCAAATATGTCTCAGTTTTCGTCCCCTGGTACTCGGGTGCAACATTCCAGACGCTTTACTAACACTCTCCCGACTTGGAGAGTCAGTGCCTTTAACCTCCTGTTTGGCCCAGTTTGCAATTTCTGCGGAAGATGAACAGGAATAGGGAGAACCAATGACAGACTAGCTGGAGGTGTCTGGACGGGCAAATTTAACTCTCATTTCGCACCAGGAAGAGGAATTAACCAAAGGCTCAGCGTGCCGTGCCGGAACCAGATTAGGACCTGAAGCAATCCTGCGGTGTTGCGGCCAGCTCACGAGAAAGCGAGTTGAAGAAAGGAGCTCAGGGGCACTGTAATTCACAAACCTGCAGAGTTATAAATGACAGCTATCGTCCAAAAATATACTGAAGTAAGGCTGCCAAGAGGACTTGAAAGCGGGGCAGAATTGCAGGAAACCGATTTCAGGAGGTAGACTGGAATTGCATTTAAAGCATAGGAAAAGAGGCAGAACGTCCACAATGATGCACTTGGCCAAAAAGGGCGTATGCGTTTTTTCCTGAATATATTCAGGAAAAAACGCATACGCCCTTTTTGGCCAACCAAGCAAGCTTGCAAAGGAAATCTGCACTACAATGAAGTCTCACTTCCCCCCGGTCAAAAGGGCCATCTGAAAAAAGTGTAAAATCCAGAAAGGCAGGACAGGCCATGGAGAACTGGGAGCCTTGTTATGCTGATGGGCGGGATGTAAATTGCCAACAGCCACTCGGGAGAAGTGTATGGTGTTTCCTGAAACATCTAAAAAACAAAGCAACAGAGCCTAGGGCACTTCCACTTATGGTCCTATAGCTTAGGGAAATTAAAATCAAAAAGACACAGCCACCCCAAAGGTTGGGACGGTTCTTTTTACTGGAATCTCTTCTATGGCACAAGTTAAATATCCCAGACAGCAAATAATGGATAAAGAAGTTGCGGTACTTATGTACAACAGAATACCACTCAGCAATGAAATCTATGTCACCAGGCCCGTACCAGCATAATGAGTGGATTGAGGCACGATGATTCTAAGTGAAATAAGTCACACAGAAAAAGAAACATCATAAGGTATCACTAATACACGGAATGTGAACTTGGCTACACAGGAACTGAATTACAAAACAGAACAGGGTCTCAAGTTTAGAAAACTAACTTATGCTTGCTTAAGGGGGAAGGTGAGTTGGGGTGCTGCATTAAACCAGAGTTTGAAATTAGCACAGATACCGTTCCATAAGCCAAATATGGAATAGACAAGACCTACCCCTTGCTCAACGAAATGGATTCAACAATGAGGTATCACCTCACACCTGGTAGAATAGGCATCATAGAAAATCTACAAGCAAAAAATGCTGGAAACGGTGTGGAGAAAAGGAACCCTCTTCCACTATTGTTGGGAATATAAATTGATACAGTCACTATGGAGAACAATATGGAATTTCTTAAGAAACTAACAATAGAATTACCATATGATACAGCAATCCCAGTACTGGACATATACCCAGACAAAACCATAAATCAAAAAGAGACATTCACCGCAATGTTCATTGCATCACTATTTACAATATCGAGGTAATGGAAGCAACCTAAATGCCCACAGACAGACGAATGCATAAAGCCGTTGTACATATATAAAATGCAATATTACTAAGCCATGAAAAGGAATGAAATTGGGTCATTTGTAGAGACGTTGATGCATCTAGAGACTGTCATACAGAGTGAAGTAAGTCAGAAAGAGAAAAACAAATCTTGTATATTCATGCATATATGTGGAACCTAGAAAACCTGTACAGATTAACCATTTTGCAAGGCATAAATAGAGCAACAGATGTAGACAACAAACGTATGGACAACAAGGGGGGAAAGCTGTTGGGGGGGGTGGTGGGAGGAGTTGAGAGACTGGGATTGGCATGTATACATTTATATGTATAAAATAGATAACCAATAAGAACCTGCTGTATAAAAATATAAAATAAAATTCAAAATTAAAAAGAAATAAAATTTAAACAATAGAAAAAACAATTATTCCCTTCACATACATGTATTTATATGAATAAATTATTTCCATGCTTATATCTGTAAATACAAAAAAGAGGAATAAAATCTACCTTGAACCCAAAACGAAAAAGAGAAAAAAAACACAGAACCCACCAGTTCCACAGAGGAAAACCGTATCAGGGCACTTGCTCCAGTTGTAAACAATTCTGAAGTTGGTCAGTGGTGGGGAATCGTCTCCCATTCAGCCAGCAGCCCCCACGCAACAAGCGTCCTCATTGCAAAGCTGGGGCACCGTGCCGAGGCATCTGTGAGTAAACGTGAGCTGAGCCCCAGGCCAGTTGCTGCTGAGCTATTCCCACCCATCCCAGGTAAAACACCTGAATATATACAAGGACTTGAAAGCCTAGAGGGAGGGCCATAGAGCCACATGAGTGACAGCATGCCGGCCGACTTGGTGCCTGCAGGCCAGCCAGGATGGTCCTGGCCCTGGGTGCTCTTCTGGAAGATTTCCATTTCCCTGCCTGAGATACCCGTCCTGTCCCTGCCCCCACTGCTTTTTTCCTTCCTCACCTCTGCCCAGGGAGAAATTCCAGCAGCAGGTATGGGTGACACATCTTCTTCTTTAGCAGGTGGCAGCCTGGCAACTGCTGCAGAAAGTCCAGCAGAGCCCCACTCACACTGGGCCACCCACAAAGCCGTGGCCTCTCACTCCCTCCCACCAGCCCAGCCCCGAGACTGCTGACAGGGCAGAGAAAATGGCGTCAGGCACGGCTGCAGGGGCTCTTGCTGCCTGGAGTGGTATTTATAGTGATCTCAACCCAGGCACACCTGGGGAGGGCTGGCCGGCATGGTAAGGCTGCCCAGGTCAGCCAATCATCACCCCTCAGGGGCTCACAGTTGCAGAAAATGGAACTTGCTGAACCGGCCAGGTCCAAGGAACAGGTGTGGGCTCCTGAGAGTCAGGATAGACAAGGGGCTGCAGCTTTGGCTTGTTTTCTAATCATTTTATCTGGCCCATGAGTGGGAGACAACTTCAAGAAAACCCTCTCCTAATGAGAGGAACCCAGGAGTCAGGGAGAGGAGGGGTGGGTGGTGGTTGGAGACAGAGGCCTGGTGCCCCGGGTGCAGTGGAAGTCTCTGGAAGACCAGGTGGAGGGAGGCCTCACGGAGTGATGCCCAGGGTCACAGACCTGTCGCAGCTGCTGTTTGTTAGTTCAAGTCCTGCTCTGAGGTGCTCTGTGTCAGCTCTGAGCGACAGGTGAGCTGGGGGTGCTCTGCAATGAGGGCTATGTGCACGGTTCCTGTGTGCCCAGCCCTGCCACGGTACCTGCAAGGGTAGCTCTGTATCCTGGGAGGGGCCTGACCACGAGAGCCCTGTGGGCTGGGGTGGGGGTGGGGTACCTGCCCAGGTGAGCTCCATATTCTGGGATTGGTCTGACCACGAGAGCCCCATGGGCTGCTGGGGACCTGGTAAAGGATGTCAGGACAGTCAGTGAAGCCACCGAGGATATACCTCCAGTTGCTCCTAATTCCTACACCCTGCTGGTCATTCTACCAACCACCAGGACATGGTATTCTGTATTAGTCTTCAATGATGCCTTCTTTTGTATTCCATTAGTCCCAGAGTCACAAGAAATTTTGGCTTGTGAGTGGCAGGACTCAACATACAACTAAAACAATACTTCCGGGCCGTCTGGCCCCAAGGGTGCAAAAATTCCCACACCATCTTTGGGGAAAGCTTAGCTAAAGACCTAAAAGTTCTACCTCTGGAAAAGGAAACCCTCCTTCAATATGCAGACGACATTCTGATCGCCAGCCCTACTAAGGAGGCCTCTGAACTACCAAGCCAATAAAGGATAGAAGTTGTCCAAGAAAAAGCTCAAATATCACAGACTGCCGTGACCTGCCTGGGCTTCATTCTCACAGAAGGTTGGAGAAGTCCCTCCCAGGAAAGGGAAGAAACCATTTTCAGCCTTACCCCTTTCTAAAACTAGAAGACAGCTTAGGGGTTCCTGGGGAGGCCAGGGTTTGCTGCTTCTGGATCCCTAACTACAGTCTACTAGCTGGGCCTCTATATGAAACACTGAAAGGAAAAGATGATGATCCTTTTGAATAGAATCCAGAAGTGGCCTTTCAAGAATGGAAAGAGCAGTCAATTCAGACCCTTGCCCTGGAACTCCCTAATTTAGCTAAACCCTTTGACCTTTACATTCCCGGTGAAAGGTGAATCGCCATTGGAGAATTAGTGCAAAACCTGGGACCACTTGAAATGGAACAATGCAAGAATGCCATCCAGGTAGGATAAACTATGGTCACCAAGGGGCTTGGCCCACTGCCACATCTGGCCAAGATACTGGCGGTATCTAAAAACCTGGAAATCAGCAGCCCAAAAGGCCACCTCCCTCCTAAGGGAAAAGGACCCCACGTGGTGATCCTAACCACCAACCATGCCCTGAAGTTGCAGGGTTCGCTCCGTGGGCACACCGACCTCGAGTGAGGAGGCCCTCCAACTCCAACATCCAGAGAGATAACCGGGGGCAACAGGGCACCATGACGACTCGTGTGAACATCACTTGACCTGGACTTTCTCTCATAAAACAACAAGAGTGTGTCCCAAAAGAGTAGACTACTGCTTGCAGGACTTACTGCACCCAGAGGGGAGCTAATAATCTTGGCGGGGGAGCCGTATATCACACTGTCACCATAGAAAAGCCTACAGACACCGTGATGATGGTGGCCAGTAAGACCGGCTGGACTCTTGTTTACTTCAAAAGGCTGTTGACTCAGTGGCCATCATGGTCCTTGATCACCACTGACCCTGGACTGTCTGGGAGTTGAGAGGGCAGGGCTCTGACACCTGGTGCTGTTTGTACGTTAATTCAGGGGCCTAATTGAAGAAAGCGCAGACTACTGGTCAGAGCATCTAGGCTGGCAGAAACGGTCGGCCTAAGGTGGCCGAACAAATGTGGGGCGGGGTGAAACCGGCCCCCACAGCGTCTCTGCACATCTCTTTCCTGGACCCTTGAAGGTCATTAGAATCTATAACACTTCCAATGCTGGTGCTCAGGTGGACGAGCAGGGAGGCAGGGGGCCTGGGGACAATCAACGTCACCTGGAGGCTGCTGGGGAGAAGCTCTGACCCTCGCCCCAGGGTATGAGGGCTCCCAACTCAGCACTCAGCAGTTACAGAAGAAGGGTCTGCACCCTCAGCACTCCAAGAATGAGGAACGGGACAAAAGGCAGAGGGGGGGTTTGTCCCCAGCAAAGCCCATTAAAAATCCCTGGGAGATAAAAATAGAATCTGGGCAATAAAGTCAAGTCTAACCTTTTTTATCCTTTGTGCTTTGTCTAATTTCACGTGCTCCTAGGGTCCCGCATGCAGAGGTTCCACACCCGGCACTTCAGACCAGATTTCCTAGTGCAGAATGGCTGGGTCGACACCTCAGCTCCTGGGGCCCAGTGCAGACTCCGCGATATAGAGCCTGAGCTACAGCCAACCCGGCCCTCGAGAGCTCCGCCCCCTCCCTCCCACTGACTCTGACAGGATCTCTACACAGCAGCCCAGCCCACAGCCCACGGGGTAGTACATGCTCTCACCTCTCCATTCTCTGATCAAAATATAAAGTTTCCTTTGCTTGTGAACCAAACTCAGTCTCGATCTGTTGGCCCCAATGACACTGGGCAGGGGGACACTTGTTGGGGTCCACTCTGGAGGATCAGTAACAGAAATTGAGACTATTGTAACCTCAATGAACAGATGTGTGAGCCAAAGTGTAGTTAACATAGAACAGTGTATAAGGCTCGGGTAAAATAAGATGTTTCTAACACTTCCATTGGATATTTCCATCACTTTATTATAAGCAAGTTCAGTGAAAAGGTTTGTCTTATTTGTCAGCTCAATATTAGAGAAATGAAGTGATTTCTTTCCAAGGATGTACATCTAATAATCTTGGTTAAACCTTCAATCTTGTTTTAAATGCTTTTCCATTGAAAATGATACCTCTCTTTCAGCTCCCCCATTTCTGAGAAGTATAAAATCTTATAATTTATTATTACCAAAGGGGAAAGGTGGGAGGAGGGATAAATTAACAGTTTGGGATTAACACATACACACTGCTATGTATAAAATAGATCATCAACAAGGAACTACTGTATAGCACAGGGAACTACACTCAACATTTTGCAATAACCTATAAGGGGAAATAATCTGAAAAAGAATAGATATTTTTATTGACATCATCTATCAATGACAGTTAAAGTGTAACCTAAGGGAAGCTGGTGGTGAGTGCTTCTGACCCTGAAGACTTCAATCATCTAAAGTTTGGACTCTGCCTACTTCCCAAGGCCCTTAATGAACATATGTGTAGCCGTAGCTTAAAAAATTCCCCAGTTTGGGTTTCGGGGAGACACTGATTTTGAAAAAGCCCTGGTGTTCTCCTTACATGAATGGGACTCTTCCTACTGCTAAAACATGTCTGTCACACCCAGAGGATGGTATACCGTCTGATCGGGAAGAGTTTGGAAAAGGCATCTCATCTCCTCATCTCCTGGTGCTCGGGTTCACCCCTCCAGCGTCTTTACTAACAGTCTCCCCACTTGGAGATGTCAGCACTGTCAACATCCTGTTGCGTACAGTTTGGAATTTGTCCAGAGGATGAAGCGGAAGGATGAGGAACAATGAGAGACAAGTCCTACGTGTTCAGACAGGCACATGTCACTCTAATTTCCAATCAGGAAGACGAATTGACCAAAGGCTAGGGTTGCCCATGGAAACAGTATAGGGCTTGAGGAAATCCCGCTGCTTTGTGGCCAGTTCCCATAAACACAAGTTGAACAATAGAACTCAGAGGCAGTAAAATTCACAAAACTGCAGAGTTGAAAATATCCATCACTGAAAAATGTCTTGAGGAAAGTCAGAGAAAAGGACTTGTAAGCAAGGGAGAATGGCAGGAAAGGGATTTGAGGAGGTAGAAAGGACTCGCCATTAAGCACAAGAAAAGGAGTTGAACATTGCCAACATTGCAGTTGGCCAAAAAGGGTGTATGCGTTTTTTTGTGTATATATTCAAGAAAAGAGCGTACACCTTTTTAGCCAACCAAACAGGTGGGCACTGGAAGTCAATACTACAAAAGACATCACTTCGCATCAGTCAGAAGAGCCATCCTCATAAAGCGTAAACAACAGAAATGCAGGACAGGGCAAGGAGAAGAGGGAGCCCTGTGAGACTTATAGTGGAAATGTATATTGCCAACGGCCATTCTGGAGAAGTGTATTGTGTTTACTAAAGCATCTAAACAATGAGCTACAGAGCATAGGGCACTTGCACTCATGGGCGTATATCTTGGGAAAAACAAAAATCGAGAGGACACAGGCACCCCAATGTTTACCCCCTCTCTGTTTAAAAGATCCTCGACTAGGATATAACTTAAATGTCTCTGGAGGGAAAAAATGGATAGAGATGTGGTACTTAGGTAGAGTGGAATATTATTCAGCCTGGAAATCAATGAAATATGGCCAGCTGTAACAACTCCGGAGGAGTTACATATGATCATTCTAAGTGACAGAATTCAAAAAGAAGAAGACACATATCATAAGATATCACTTAAAGGTGGAATCCAAAATGGCTACACATGAAATAAATTACAAAACAAAAACATAGTCAAATATGTAGAAAACACGCATAAGGCTGCTAAACGGGAAAGGTGGGGAGGGGTGAGGCATCATCCAGGAGGTTGAAATTAGCAAAGATACCATTCCAAATACCAAACTGATAATCAACAAGGCCTACACGGTAGCTAAAAGAACTGCACTCAGCACACTCAAGTCACCGGAAAAGAATATATACGACTGGTAAGAATCTGAAAAAGAATTTATTGATGTCTCTCTGTACGTGAATCAAGTGGATGTACAGCAGCAAGAAACAGAGCTTTGAAAATCAGCTGTAACCAATATAGTAATAAATTGAAAAAAATAAACGACAGAGAGACAGAGAAAACCTCTTACAACTTTTCCTCAGGGACGGTGATGCAACATGGATTGAACACATCTAGACCCACAGCAGGATGAGACATAAGGCTGGAAACTGTTTGCGCTAAGAGAAATGTGAGGTTGGGTGAGGAAATGCACACCCTTTAAAGTAATACTACCTGGTACCCATTCAATGGGTCCCAAATCTGCAGGTTCAAGGGATCTTCCTACAGCTAAAACATGCATGGAAAACCCAGAGGACTGTACACCATGTGATCGGGAGATGTGTCTAAAATGCACCTCATTTATCCTCTCCTGGTGCTCCTGTTCACCATTCCAGCCACGTTACTTAGAAGCTCCCCACTTGGAGAATCAGCACATTTAAACTTCTGTTTCACACATTTTGCAAATTGTGAGGAGGATGAACGGGAAGAGGGGGAACCAATGAGAGAAGAGTTGTAGGGGTTTGGACGGGCACATATCACTCTAATTTCCCATTAAGAATAAGAATTAAAAAAAGGCTCAGCCTGCCTCGCCGGAGCCAAAATAGGGCCTGAAGCAATCCTGCGGGTTTGAGCCCAGCTCACAAAAGAGCAACTTAAAACATGGAGCTCAGGGTCACTGCAATTCACAAACCTGCAGAGTTATAAATGAAAACTAACGTCCAAAAATATGTTGAGGTAAGGCAAAGAAGAGGATCTGAATGCAAGACAGAATTGCAAGAAACAGATTTCAAGAGATAGATTGGACTCGTCTTTAACGCACATGAAAAGCGGCAGAATTTCGACAATGATGCAGTTGGCCCAAAAGGGCGTATGCGATTTTTCCTGATTATATCCAGGAAAAAACGCATACGCACTTTATGGGCAACGAAGCAAGCAAGCAATGCAAATGTGCACAACAAAGAAGTCTCATTTCCCACCGGTCAAAAGGGCCATCCTAAAAAATTGTAAAAACCAGAAATGCAGGACAGGCCATGGAGAACAGGGAACCTTTATACGCTGATGGGCAGTGTGTGAACTGCCGAGAGCCACTCTGGAGAAGTGTATGGTGGTTCCTAAATCATCTAAAAACAGAGCTACAGAGCATAGGACACTTCCAATCATGGGAGTATATCTAGGGAAGTCTAAAAATCAACAAGACACAAGCACACCACAGTTTAGGGCTACTCTGTTTACAAGAACCTCAACTTCAGTACACCTTAAATATCCCAGGAAAGAGAACAATGGATAAAGAAGATGTGGTACTTATGTACAATGGAATATCTCTTCACCATGAAATCAATGTAATAAGGCTAGTAGAAGGATAAAGAGTGGATTTAGGTCCGATAATACTACTTGAAATAAGTCAAACAGAAAAAGAAACATATCATAAGATATCACTTATAGAGGGAGGGTAAATATGGCTGCACAAGAAATGAATTACAGAACAGAACAGTGTCTCACATTTAGAAAACACACTTATGTCAGCTTAAGGGGAAAGGAGAGGTGGGGTGATGCATAAAACCAGAGTTTGAAATTAGCACAGATACCGTTCAAGAAACCAAATAGGTATTAGACAAGATCTACACCTTGCTCAATGAACTGGCCTCAACACACCCTATACACCGCAGAGAAATATATCTGAGTAATAAGAATCTTAAAACCCATGTATTGATATATCTCCATAAGGGAATCAAGTGTGTGCAGAGCGGCACAAACACAGCAGTGAAAATGAGCTAAACCCCATTATAGAAATAAATTTTAAAAACAAAACGCAGAAACAATGAAAGAGAGAAAAATTCTTACAAAATTCGCTCAGGGGCTGTGATGCAACCTGGATTGACCACATATAAACCCACAGCTGGATAAGACATAAGGCTGGACACTTGGGGCTGAGAGGATTGGTGAGCTTCGGTGAGCAACTGCCGAAAGTTTAATGCAATACTTCATGCTACTCATTCCAAGGGTCCCAACACTCCAGGTTGAAGGGAATCTTCCTACAGCTAAACCATGCTTGGGAAACCCAGCGACTGGTATACCATATGATCGGGAAAGGTTTCTAAAACGCACCACATTTTTCCTCTCCTGGGGCTCCGGATCGACATTCCAGCCGCTTTACTAACAACATCCCCACATGGAGAGTCAATGCCTTTAAGTTCTGGTATCACACAGTCTTCAGTTAGTGCGGAGGATGAATGGGAATAGGGGGAACCAGTGAGAAACTAGCTGTAGCGGTTTCAATGGGCACATGTCACTCTAATTTCACATCAGTAAGAAGAATGAACCAAAGGCACAGCAAGGTGCCCCAGAAGAAGAATAGGGCTTCAAGGAATCCTGTGGTTATGGGGCAAGATCACAAAACTAAGAGCTGAAAAATGGAGCTAAGGGCCACTGCAATTCAAAAACCTGACTTGCCCAAAAAGGGCGTATGTGTTTTTTCCTGAATATATTCAGGAAAAAACGCATACGCCCTTTTTGGCCAACCAAGCAAGCTTGCAAAGGAAATCTGCACTACAATGAAGTCTCAATTCCCTCTGGTCAAAAGGGCCATCTGAAAAAAGTGTAAAATCCATAAAGGCATGACAGGCCATGGAGAACTGGGAGCCATCTTATGCTGATGGGCAGGATGTAAATTGCCAACAGCCACTCTGGAGAAGTGTTTGGTGTTTCCTGAAACATCTAAAAAACAAAGCAACAGAGCCTAGGGCACTTCCACTTATGGTACTATAGTTTAGGGCAATTAAAATCAAAAAGACACAGCCACCCCAAAGTTTGGGATGGCTCTGTTTACAAGAACCTCATATACGGTACAAGTTCAATATCGCAGAAAGTGAAAAATGGATAAAGAAGTTGTGGTACTTATGTACAATGCAATATCACTCAGCAATGAAATCTATGTCATCAGGCCCGTAGCAGCATAATGAGTGGACTAAGTACGATGAATCTAACTGAAATAAGTCACACAGAAAAAGAAACCTCATAAGGTATCACTAATACACGGAATGTAACCTTGGCTACACAGGAACTGAATTCCAAAACAGAACAGTGTCTCAAATTTAGAAAACCAACTTATGCTTGCTTAAGGGGAAAGGTGAGTTGGGGTGCTGCATAAAACCAGAGATTGAAATGAGCACAGATAAAGTTCCTTAAGCCAAATATGGAACAGACAAGAGCTACTCCTTGCTCAACGAAATGGACTCAACACCCCATATTCAACGCCTAGGAATATACCTGACTAGTAAGAATCATAAAACCTATGGATTTATATATCTCTGTAAGAGAATCAAGAGTGTGTACAGTGGCATTAAAGCAGGGAAAATCAGGTAAATCCCATAATAAAAATAAATTTCTTAAACAAAATACAATGACAGTGAAATAGAGAGAAATACTTAAGTAATTCATTCAAGGCTTCTGATGCAACCTGCATTTACCACATCTACACCCAGAGCTGGGTGACACATAAGGCTGGACACTTGGGGCTCATAAGATTGGTGAGGTTCGGTGAGCAAATGAAGACCTTTGAAGTCATACTGCATGGTACCCATTCCACGGGTCTCAACTCTCCAGGTTTAAGGTATTCTTCCTTCAGCTAAAACATGCATGTGGAACCCAGAGTATGATCAACCGTGTGATCGCGAGACGTGTTCCAATATGTCTCAGTTTTCGTCCCCTGGTACTCGGGTGCAACATTCCAGACGCTTTACTAACACTCTCCCGACTTGGAGAGTCAGTGCCTTTAACCTCCTGTTTGGCCCAGTTTGCAATTTCTGCGGAAGATGAACAGGAATAGGGAGAACCAATGAGAGACTAGCTGGAGGTGTCTGGACGGGCAAATTTAACTCTCATTTCCCACCAGGAAGAGGAATTAACCAAAGGCTCAGCGTGCCGTGCCGGAACCAGATTAGGGCCTGAAGCAATCATGCGGTGTTGCGGCCAGCTCACCAGAAAGCGAGTTGAAGAAAGGAGCTCAGGGGCACTGTAATTCACAAACCTGCAGAGTTATAAATGACAGCTATCGTCCAAAAATATACTGAAGTAAGGCTGCCAAGAGGACTTGAAAGCGGGGCAGAATTGCAGGAAACCGATTTCAGGAGGTAGACTGGAATTGCATTGAAAGCATAGGAAAAGAGGCAGAACGTCCACAATGATGCACTTGGCCAAAAAGGGCGTATGCGTTTTTTCCTGAATATATTCAGGAAAAAACGCATACGCCCTTTTTGGCCAACCAAGCAAGCTTGCAAAGGAAATCTGCACTACAATGAACTCTCACTTCCCCCCGGTCAAAAGGGCCATCTGAAAAAGGTGTAAAATCCAGAAAGGCAGGACAGGCCATGGAGAACTGGGAGCCTTGTTATGTTGATGGGCGTGATTTAAATTGCCAACAGCCATTCCGGAGCAGTGTATGGTGTTTCCTGAAACATCTAAAAAACAAAGCAACAGAGCCTAGGGCACTTCCACTTATGGTCCTATAGCTTAAGGAAATTAAAATCAAAAAGACACAGCCACCCAAAAGGTTGGGATGGCTCTGTTTACAACAAACTCATTTACGGTACAAGTTCAATATCGCAGAAAGTGAAACATGGATAAAGAAGTTGTGGTACTTACGTACAATGCAGTATCACTCAGCAATGAAATCTATGTCATCAGGCCCGTAGCACCATAATGAGTGGATTCAGGTATGATGATTCTAACTGAAATAAGTCACACAGAAAAAGAAACCTCATAAGATATCACTAATACACGGAATGTAAACTTGGCTACACAGGAACTGAATTACAAAACAGAACAGGGTCTCAAATTTAGAAAACCAACTTATGCTTGCTTAAGGGGAAAGGTGAGTTGGGGTGCTGCATAAAACCAGAGATTGAAACGAGCACAGATAAAGTTCCTTAAGCCAAATATGGAATAGACAAGAGCTACTCCTTGCTCAACGAAATGGACTCAACACCCCATATTAAATGCCTAAGAGTGTACCTGACTAGGAAGTATCTTAAAACATATGGATTGCTATGACTCCGAAAGAGAATCAAGCGTGTGTACAGGGGCATAAACGCAGCAGTGATAGGATTGGAGAAGTTCGGTGAGCAAATGAAGACCCTTTGAAGTCATATTGCATGGTACCCATTCCACGGGTCTCAACTCTCCAGGTTTAAGGTATTCTTCCTTCAGCTAAAACATGCATGTGGAACCCAGAGTATGATCAACCGTGTGATAGGAGACGTGTTCCAATATGTGTCAGTTTTCGTCCCCTGGTACTAGGGTGCAACATTCCAGACGCTTTACTAACACTCTCCCGACTTGGAGAGTCAGTGCCTTTAACCTCCTGTTTGGCCCAGTTTGCAATTTCTGCGGAAGATGAACAGGAATAGGGAGAACAAATGAGAGACTAGCTGGAGGTGTCTGGACGGGCAAATTTAACTCTCATTTCCCACCAGGAAGAGGAATTAACCAAAGGCTCAGCGTGCAGTGCCGGAACCAGATTAGGGCCTGAAGCCATCCTGCGGTGTTGCGGCCAGCTCACGAGAAAGCGAGTTGAAGAAAGGAGCTCAGGGGCACTGTAATTCACAAACCTGCAGAGGTATAAATGACAGCTATCGTCCAAAAATATACTGAAGTAAGGCTGCCAAGAGGACTTGAAAGCGGGGCAGAATTGCAGGAAACCGATTTCAGGAGGTAGACTGGAATTGCATTGAAAGCATATGAAAAGAGGCAGAACGTCCACAATGATGCACTTGGCCAAAAAGGGCGTATGCGTTTTTTCCTGAATATATTCAGGAAAAAACGCATACGCACTTTTTGGCCAACCAAGCAAGCTGGGAAAGGAAATCTGCACTACAATGAAGTCTCACTTCCCCACGGTCAAAAGGGCCATCTGAAAAAAGTGTAAAATCCAGAAAGGCAGGACAGGCCATGGAGAACTGGGAGCCTTGTTATGCTGATGGGCGGGATGTAAATTGCCAACAGCCACTCGGGAGAAGTGTATGGTGTTTCCTGAAACATCTAAAAAACAAAGCAACAGAGCCTAGGGCACTTCCACTTATGGTCCTATAGCTTAGGGAAATTAAAATCAAAAAGACACAGCCACCCCAAAGGTTGGGACGGCTCTGTTTACAAGAACCTGGTTTACGGTACAAGTTCTATATCGCAGAAAGTGAAAAATGGATAAAGAAGTTGTGGTACTTACGTACAATGCAGTATCACTCAGCAATGAAATCTATGTCATCAGGCCCGTAGCAGCATAATGAGTGGATTCAGGTATGATGATTCTAACTGAAATAAGTCACACAGAAAAAGAAACATCATAAGATATCACTAATACACGGAATGTAAACTTGGCTACATAGGAACTGAATTACAAAACAGAACAGGGTCTCAAATTTAGAAACCCAACTTATGCTTGCTTAAGGGGAAAGGTGAGTTGGGGTGCTGCATAAAACCAGAGATTGAAATGAGCACAGATAAAGTTCCTTAAGCCAAATATGGAATAGACAAGAGCTACTCCTTGCTCAACGAAATGGACTCAACACCCCATATTAAACACCTAAGAATATACCTGACTAGGAAGTATCTTAAAACCTATGGATTGCTATGTCTCCGAAAGAGAATCAAGCGTGTGTACAGGGGCATAAACGCAGCAGTGATAGGATTGGAGAAGTTCGGTGAGCAAATGAAGACCCTTTGAAGTCATATTGCATGGTACCCATTCCAAGGGTCTCAACTCTCCAGGTTTAAGGCATTCTTCCTTCAGCTAAAACATGCATGTGGAACCCAGAGTATGATCAACCGTGTGATCGGGAGACGTGTTCCAATATTTGTCAGTTTTCGTCCCCTGATACTCGGGTGCAACATTCCAGACGCTTTACTAACACTCTCCCAACTTGGAGAGTCAGTGCCTTTAACCTCCTGTTTGGCCCAGTTTGCAATTTCTGCGGAAGATGAACAGGAATAGGGAGAACCAATGACAGACCAGCTGGAGGTGTCTGGACGGGCAAATTTAACTCTCATTTCCCACCAGGAAGAGGAATTAACCAAAGGCTCAGCGTGCCGTGCCGGAACCAGATTAGGGCCTGAAGCCATCCTGCGGTGTTGCAGCCAGCTCACGAGAAAGCGAGTTGAAGAAAGGAGCTCAGGGGCACTGTAATTCACAAACCTGCAGAGTTATAAATGACAGCTATCGTCCAAAAATATACTGAAGTAAGGCTGCCAAGAGGACTTGAAAGCGGGGCAGAATTGCAGGAAACCGATTTCAGGAGGTAGACTGGAATTGCATTTAAAGCATAGGAAAAGAGGCAGAACGTCCACAATGATGCACTTGGCCAAAAAGGGCGTATGCGTTTTTTCCTGAATATATTCAGGAAAAAACGCATACGCCCTTTTTGGCCAACCAAGCAAGCTTGCAAAGGAAATCTGCACTACAATGAAGTCTCACTTCCCCCCGGTCAAAAGGGCCATCTGAAAAAAGTGTAAAATCCAGAAAGGCAGGACAGGCCATGGAGAACTGGGAGCCTTGTTATGCTGATGGGCGGGATGTAAATTGCCAACAGCCACTCGGGAGAAGTGTATGGTGTTTCCTGAAACATCTAAAAAACAAAGCAACAGAGCCTAGGGCACTTCCACTTATGGTCCTATAGCTTAGGGAAATTAAAATCAAAAAGACACAGCCACCCCAAAATTTGGGACGGTTCTGTTTACAAGAACCTGGTTTACGGTACAAGTTCTATATCGCAGAAAGTGAAAAATGGATAAAGAAGTTGTGGTACTTACGTACAATGCAGTATCACTCAGCAATGAAATCTATGTCATCAGGCCCGTAGCAGCATAATGAGTGGATTCAGGTATGATGATTCTAACTGAAATAAGTCACACAGAAAAAGAAACATCATAAGATATCACTAATACACGGAATGTAAACTTGGCTACATAGGAACTGAATTACAAAACAGAACAGGGTCTCAAATTTAGAAACCCAACTTATGCTTGCTTAAGGGGAAAGGTGAGTTGGGGTGCTGCATAAAACCAGAGATTGAAACGAGCACAGATAAAGTTCCTTAAGCCAAATATGGAATAGACAAGAGCTACTCCTTGCTCAACGAAATGGACTCAACACCCCATATTAAATGCCTAAGAGTGTACCTGACTAGGAAGTATCTTAAAACCTATGGATTGCTATGACTCCGAAAGAGAATCAAGCGTGTGTACAGGGGCATAAACGCAGCAGTGATAGGATTGGAGAAGTTCGGTGAGCAAATGAAGACCCTTTGAAGTCATATTGCATGGTACCCATTCCACGGGTCTCAACTCTCCAGGTTTAAGGTATTCTTCCTTCAGCTAAAACATGCATGTGGAACCCAGAGTATGATCAACCGTGTGATCGGGAGACGTGTTCCAATATGTGTCAGTTTTCGTCCCCTGGTACTCGGGTGCAACATTCCAGACGCATTACTAACACTCTCCCGACTTGGAGAGTCAGTGCCTTTAACCTCCTGTTTGGCCCAGTTTGCAATTTCTGCGGAAGATGAACAGGAATAGGGAGAACCAATGACAGACCAGCTGGAGGTGTCTGGACGGGCAAATTTAACTCTCATTTCCCACCAGGAAGAGGAATTAACCAAAGGCTCAGCGTGCCGTGCCGGAACCAGATTAGGGCCTGAAGCCATCCTGCGGTGTTGTGGCCAGCTCACAAGAAAGCGAGTTGAAGAAAGGAGCTCAGGGGCACTGTAATTCACAAACCTGCAGAGTTATAAATGACAGCTATCGTCCAAAAATATACTGAAGTAAGGCTGCCAAGAGGACTTGAAAGCGGGGCAGAATTGCAGGAAACCGATTTCAGGAGGTAGACTGGAATTGCATTGAAAGCATAGGAAAAGAGGCAGAACGTCCACAATGATGCACTTGGCCAAAAAGGGCGTATGCGTTTTTTCCTGAATATATTCAGGAAAAAACGCATACGCCCTTTTTGGCCAACCAAGCAAGCTTGCAAAGGAAATCTGCACTACAATGAAGTCTCACTTCCCCCCGGTCAAAAGGGCCATCTGAAAAAAGTGTAAAATCCAGAAAGGCAGGACAGGCCATAGAGAACTGGGAGCCTTTTTATGCTGATGGGCGGGATGTAAATTGCCAACAGCCACGCCGGAGAAGTGTATGGTGTTTCCTGAAACATCTAAAAAACAAAGCAACAGAGCCTAGGGCACTTCCACTTATGGTCCTATAGCTTAGGGAAATTAAAATCAAAAAGACACAGCCACCCCAAAAGTTGGGACGGCTCTGTTTACAAGAAACACGTTTACGGTACAAGTTCAATATCACAGAAAGTGAAAAATGGATAAAGAAGTTGTGGTACTTACGTACAATGCAATATCACTCAGCAATGAAATCTATGTCATCAGGCCCGTAGCAGCATAATGAGTGGATTCAGGTATGATGATTCTAACTGAAATAAGTCACACAGAAAAAGAAACATCATAAGATATCACTAATACACGGAATGTAAACATGGCTACACAGGAACTGAATTACAAAACAGAACAGGGTCTCAAATTTAGAAAACCAACTTATGCTTGCTTAAGGGGAAAGCTGAGTTGGGGTGCTGCATAAAACCAGAGATTGAAATGAGCACAGATAAAGTTCCTTAAGCCAAATATGGAATAGACAAGAGCTACTCCTTGCTCAACGAAATGGACTCAACACCCCATATTAAACGCCTAAGAATGTACCTGACTAGGAATTATCTTAAAACCTATGGACTGCTATGTCTCCGAAAGAGAATCAAGCGTGTGTAGAGGGGCATAAATGCAGCAGTGATAGGATTGGAGAGTTTCGGTGAGCAAATGAAGACCCTTTGAAGTCATATTGCATGGTACCCATTCCACGGGTCTCAACTCTCCAGGTTTAAGGTATTCTTCCTTCAGCTAAAACATGCATGTGGAACCCAGAGTATAATCAACCGTGTGATCGGGAGACGTGTTCCAATATGTCTCAGTTTTCGTCCCCTGGTACTCGGGTGCAACATTCCAGACGCTTTACTAACACTCTCCCGACTTGGAGAGTCAGTGCCTTTAACCTCCTGTTTGGCCCAGTTTGCAATTTCTGCGGAAGATGAACAGGAATAGGGAGAACCAATGACAGACCAGCTGGAGGTGTCTGGACGGGCAAATTTAACTCTCATTTCCCACCAGGAAGAGGAATTAACCAAAGGCTCAGCGTGCCGTGCCGGAACCAGATTAGGGCCTGAAGCCATCCTGCGGTGTTGCGGCCAGCTCACGAGAAAGCGACTTGAAGAAAGGAGCTCAGGGGCACTGTAATTCACAAACCCGCAGAGTTATAAATGATAGCTATCGTCCAAAAATATACTGAAGTAAGGCTGCCAAGAGGACTTGAAAGCGGGGCAGAATTGCAGGAAACCGATTTCAGGAGGTAGACTGGAATTGCATTGAAAGCATAGGAAAAGAGGCAGAACGTCCACAATGATGCACTTGGCCAAAAAGTGCGTATGCGTTTTATCCTGAATATATTCAGGAAAAAACGCATACGCCCTTTTTGGCCAACCAAGCAAGCTTGCAAAGGAAATCTGCACTACAATGAAGTCTCACTTCCCCCCGGTCAAAAGGGCCATCTGAAAAAAGTGTAAAATCCAGAAAGGCAGTACAGGCCATGGAGAACTGGGAGCCTTGTTATGCTGATGGGCGGGATGTAAATTGCCAACAGCCACTCCAGAGAAGTGTATGGTGTTTCCTGAAACATCTAAAAAACAAAGCAGCAGAACCTAGGGCACTTCCACTTATGGTCCTATAGCTTAGGGAAATTAAAATCAAAAAGACACAGCCACCCCAAAGTTTGGCACGGCTCTGTTTACAAGAACCTGGTTTACGGTACAAGTTCAATATCGCAGAAAGTGAAAAATGGATAAAGAAGTTGTGGTACTTACGTACAATGCTATATCACTCAGCAAGGAAATCTATGTCATCAGGCGCGTAGCAGCATAATCAGTGGATTCAGGTATGATGATTCTAACTGAAATAAGTCACACAGAAAAAGAAACATCATAAGATATCACTAATACACGGAATGTAACCTTGGCTACACAGGAACTGAATTACAAAACAGAACAGGGTCTCAAATTTAGAAAACCAACTTATGCTTGCTTAAGGGGAAAGGTGAGTTGGGGTGCTGCATAAAACCAGAGATTGAAATGAGCACAGATAAAGTTCCTTAAGCCAAATATGGAATAGACAAGAGCTACTCCTTGCTCAACGAAATGGACTCAACACCCCATATTAAACGCCTAAGAGTGTACCTGACTAGGAAGTATCTTAAAACCTATGGATTGCTATGTCTCCGAAAGAGAATCAAGTGTGTGTACAGGGGCATAAACGCAGCAGTGATAGGATTGGAGAGGTTCGGTGAGCAAATGAAGACCCTTTGAAGTCATATTGCATGGTACCCATTCCACGGGTCTCAACTCTCCAGGTTTAAGGTATTCTTCCTTCAGCTAAAACATGCATGTGGAACCCAGAGTATGATCAACCATGTGATCGGGAGACGTGTTCAAATATGTGTCAGTTTTCGTCCCCTGGTACTCGGGTGCAACATTCCAGATGCTTTACTAACACTCTCCCGACTTGGAGAGTCAGTGCCTTTAACCTCCTGTTTGGCCCAGTTTGCAATTTCTGCGGAAGATGAACAGGAAATGGGAGAACCAATGACAGACTAGCTGGAGGTGTCTGGACGGGCAAATTTAACTCTCATTTCCCACCAGGAAGAGGAATTAACCAAAGGCTCAGCATGCCGTGCCGGAACGAGATTAGGGCCTGAAGCCATCCTGCGGTGTTGCGGCCAGCTCACGAGAAAGCGAGTTGAAGAAAGGAGCTCAGGGGCACTGTAATTCACAAACCTGCAGAGTTATAAATGACAGCTATCATCCAAAAATATACTGAAGTAAGGCTGCCAAGAGGACTTGAAAGCGGGGCAGAATTGCAGGAAACCGATTTCAGGAGGTAGACTGGAATTGCATTGAAAGCATAGGAAAAGAGGCAGAACGTCCACAATGATGCACTTGGCCAAAAAGGGCGTATGCGTTTTTTCCTGAATATATTCAGGAAAAAACGCATACGCCCTTTTTGGCCAACCAAGCAAGCTTGCAAAGGAAATCTGCACTACAATGAAGTCTCACTTCCCCCCGGTCAAAAGGGCCATCTGAAAAAAGTGTAAAATCCAGAAAGGCAGGACAGGCCATGGAGAACTGGGAGCCTTGTTATGCTGATGGGCGGGATGTCAATTGCCAACAGCCACTCGGGAGAAGTGTATGGTGTTTCCTGAAACATCTAAAAAACAAAGCAACAGAGCCTAGGGCACTTCCACTTATGGTCCTATAGCTTAGGGAAATTAAAATCAAAAAGACACAGCCACCCCAAAGGTTGGGACGGCTCTGTTTACAAGAACCTGGTTTACGGTACAAGTTCAATATCGCAGAAAGTGAAAAATGGATAAAGAAGTTGTGGTACTTACGTACAATGCAGTATCACTCAGCAATGAAATCTATGTCATCAGGCCCGTAGCAGCATAATGAGTGGATTCAGGTACGATGATTCTAACTGAAATAAGTCACACAGGAAAAGAAACATCATAAGATATCACTAATACACGGAATGTAACCTTGGCTACACAGGAACTGAATTACAAAACAGAACAGGGTCTCCAATTTTGAAAACCAACTTATGCTTGCTTAAGTGGAAAGGTGAGTTGGAGTGCTGCATAAAACCAGAGATTGAAATGAGCACAGATAAAGTTCCTTAAGCCAAATATGGAATAGACAAGAGCTACTCCTTGCTCAACGAAATGGACTCAACACCCCATATTAAACGCCTAAGAGTGTACCTGACTAGGAAGTATCTTAAATCCTATGGATTGCTATGTCTCTGAAAGAGAATCAAGTGTGTGTACAGGGGCATAAACGCAGCAGTGATAGGATTGGAGAGGTTCGGTGAGCAAATGAAGACCCTTTGAAGTCATATTGCATGGTACCCATTCCACGGGTCTCAACTCTCCAGGTTTAAGGTATTCTTCCTTCAGCTAAAACATGCATGTGGAACCCAGAGTATGATCAACCGTGTGATCGGGAGACGTGTTCCAATATGTGTCAGTTTTCGTCCCCTGGTACTCGGGTGCAACATTCCAGACGCTTTACTAACACTCTCCCGACTTGGAGAGTCAGTGCCTTTAACCTCCTGTTTGGCCCAGTTTGCAATTTCTGCGGAAGATGAACAGGAATAGGGAGAACCAATGACAGACCAGCTGGAGGTGTCTGGACGGGCAAATTTAACTCTCATTTCCCACCAGGAAGAGGAATTAACCAAAGGCTCAGCGTGCCGTGCCGGAACCAGATTAGGGCCTGAAGCAATCCTGCGGTGTTGCGGCCAGCTCACGAGAAAGCGAGTTGAAGAAAGGAGCTCAGGGGCACTGTAATTCACAAACCTGCAGAGTTATAAATGACAGCTATCGTCCAAAAATATACTGAAGTAAGGCTGCCAAGAGGACTTGAAAGCGGGGCAGAATTGCAGGAAACCGATTTCAGGAGGTAGACTGGAATTGCATTGAAAGCATAGGAAAAGAGGCAGAACGTCCACAATGATGCACTTGGCCAAAAAGGGCGTATGCGTTTTTTCCTGAATATATTCAGGAAAAAACGCATACGCCCTTTTTGGCCAACCAAGCAAGCTTGCAAAGAAATCTGCACTACAATGAAGTCTCACTTCCCCCCGGTCAAAAGGGCCATCTGAAAAAAGTGTAAAATCCAGAAAGGCAGGACAGGCCATGGAGAACTGGGAGCCTTGTTATGCTGATGGGCGGGATGTCAATTGCCAACAGCCACTCGGGAGAAGTGTATGGTGTTTCCTGAAACATCTAAAAAACAAAGCAACAGAGCCTAGGGCACTTCCACTTATGGTCCTATAGCTTAGGGAAATTAAAATCAAAAAGACACAGCCACCCCAAAGGTTGGGACGGCTCTGTTTACAAGAACCTGGTTTACGGTACAAGTTCAATATCGCAGAAAGTGAAAAATGGATAAAGAAGTTGTGGTACTTACGTACAATGCAGTATCACTCAGCAATGAAATCTATGTCATCAGGCCCGTAGCAGCATAATGAGTGGATTCAGGTACGATGATTCTAACTGAAATAAGTCACACAGGAAAAGAAACATCATAAGATATCACTAATACACGGAATGTAACCTTGGCTACACAGGAACTGAATTACAAAACAGAACAGGGTCTCAAATTTAGAAAACCAACTTATGCTTGCTTAAGGGGAAAGGTGAGTTGGGGTGCTGCATAAAACCAGAGATTGAAATGAGCACAGATAAAGTTCCTTAAGCCAAATATGGAATAGACAAGAGCTACTCCTTGCTCAAGGAAATGGACTCAACACCCCATATTAAACGCCTAAGAATGTACCTGACTAGGAAGTATCTTAAAACCTATGGACTGCTATGTCTCCAAAAGAGAATGAAGCGTGTGTAGAGGGGCATAAACGCAGCAGTGATAGGACTGGAGAGGCTCGGTGAGCAAATGAAGACCCTTTGAAGTCATATTGCATGGTACCCATTCCACGGGTCTCAACTCTCCAGGTTTAAGGTATTCTTCCTTCAGCTAAAACATGCATGTGGAACCCAGAGTATGATCAACCGTGTGATCGGGAGACGTGTTCCAATATGTGTCAGTTTTCGTCCCCTGGTACTCGGGTGCAACATTCCAGACGCTTTACTAACACTCTCCCGACTTGGAGAGTCAGTGCCTTTAACCTCCTGTTTGGCCCAGTTTGCAATTTCTGCGGAAGATGAACAGGAATAGGGAGAACCAATGACAGACTAGCTGGAGGTGTGTGGACGGGCAAATTTAACTCTCATTTCCCACCAGGAAGAGGAATTAACCAAAGGCTCAGCGTGCCGTGCCGGAACCAGATTAGGGCCTGAAGCCATCCTGCGGTGTTGCGGCCAGCTCACGAGAAAGCGACTTGAAGAAAGGAGCTCAGGGGCACTGTAATTCACAAACCTGCAGAGTTATAAATGACAGCTATCGTCCAAAAATATACTGAAGTAAGGCTGCCAAGAGGACTTGAAAGCGGGGCAGAATTGCAGGAAACCGATTTCAGGAGGTAGACTGGAATTGCATTGAAAGCATAGGAAAAGAGGCAGAACGTCCACAATGATGCACTTGGCCAAAAAGGGCGTATGCGTTTTTTCCTGAATATATTCAGGAAAAAACGCATACGCCCTTTTTGGCCAACCAAGCAAGCTTGCAAAGGAAATCTGCACTACAATGAAGTCTCACTTCCCCCCGGTCAAAAGGGCCATCTGAAAAAAGTGTAAAATCCAGAAAGGCAGGACAGGCCATGGAGAACTGGGAGCCTTGTTATGCTGATGGGCGGGATGTCAATTGCCAACAGCCACTCGGGAGAAGTGTATGGTGTTTCCTGAAACATCTAAAAAACAAAGCAACAGAGCCTAGGGCACTTCCACTTATGGTCCTATAGCTTAGGGAAATTAAAATCAAAAGACACAGCCACCCCAAAGGTTGGGACGGCTCTGTTTACAAGAACCTGGTTTACGGTACAAGTTCAATATCGCAGAAAGTGAAAAATGGATAAAGAAGTTGTGGTACTTACGTACAATGCAATATCACTCAGCAATGAAATCTATGTCATCAGGCCCATAGCAGCATAATGAGTGGATTCAGGTACGATGATTCTAACTGAAATAAGTCACACAGAAAAAGAAACATCATAAGATATCACTAATACACGGAATGTAACCTTGGATACACAGGAACTGAATTACAAAACAGAACAGGGTCTCAAATTTAGAAACCCAACTTATGCTTGCTTAAGGGGAAAGCTGAGTTGGGGTGCTGCATAAAACCAGAGATTGAAATGAGCACAGATAAAGTTCCTTAAGCCAAATATGGAATAGACAAGAGCTACTCCTTGCTCAACGAAATGGACTCAACACCCCATATTAAACGCCTAAGAATGTACCTGACTAGGAAGTATCTTAAAACCTATGGACTGCTATGTCTCCGAAAGAGAATCAAGAGTGTGTACAGGGGCATAAACGCAGCAGTGATAGGATTGGAGAGGTTCGGTGAGCAAATGAAGACCCTTTGAAGTCATATTGCATGGTACCCATTCCACGGGTCTCAACTCTCCAGGTTTAAGGTATTCTTCCTTCAGCTAAAACATGCATGTGGAACCCAGAGTATGATCAACCGTGTGATCGGGAGACGTGTTCCAATATGTGTCAGTTTTCGTCCCCTGGTACTCGGGTGCAACATTCCAGACGCTTTACTAACACTCTCCCGACTTGGAGAGTCAGTGCCTTTAACCTCCTGTTTGGCCCAGTTTGCAATTTCTGCGGAAGATGAACAGGAATAGGGAGAACCAATGACAGACTAGCTGGAGGTGTGTGGACGGGCAAATTTAACTCTCATTTCCCACCAGGAAGAGGAATTAACCAAAGGCTCAGCGTGCCGTGCCGGAACCAGATTAGGGCCTGAAGCCATCCTGCGGTGTTGCGGCCAGCTCACGAGAAAGCGACTTGAAGAAAGGAGCTCAGGGGCACTGTAATTCACAAACCTGCAGAGTTATAAATGACAGCTATCGTCCAAAAATATACTGAAGTAAGGCTGCCAAGAGGACTTGAAAGCGGGGCAGAATTGCAGGAAACCGATTTCAGGAGGTAGACTGGAATTGCATTGAAAGCATAGGAAAAGAGGCAGAACGTCCACAATGATGCACTTGGCCCAAAAGGGCATATGCGTTTTTTCCTGAATATATTCAGGAAAAAACGCATACGCCCTTTTTGGCCAACCAAGCAAGCTTGCAAAGGAAATCTGCCCTACAATGAAGTCTCACTTCCCCCCGGTCAAAAGGGCCATCTGAAAAAAGTGTAAAATCCAGAAAGGCAGGACAGGCCATGGAGAACTGGGAGCCTTGTTATGCTGATGGGCGGGATGTCAATTGCCAACAGCCACTCGGGAGAAGTGTATGGTGTTTCCTGAAACATCTAAAAAACAAAGCAACAGAGCCTAGGGCACTTCCACTTATGGTCCTATAGCTTAGGGAAATTAAAATCAAAAAGACACAGCCACCCCAAAGGTTGGGACGGCTCTGTTTACAAGAACCTGGTTTACGGTACAAGTTCAATATCGCAGAAAGTGAAAAATGGATAAAGAAGTTGTGGTACTTACGTACAATGCAGTATCACTCAGCAATGAAATCTATGTCATCAGGCCCGTAGCAGCATAATGAGTGGATTCAGGTACGATGATTCTAACTGAAATAAGTCACACAGGAAAAGAAACATCATAAGATATCACTAATACACGGAATGTAACCTTGGCTACACAGGAACTGAATTCCAAAACAGAACAGGGTCTCAAATTTAGAAACCCAACTTATGCTTGCTTAAGGGGAAAGGTGAGTTGGGGTGCTGCATAAAACCAGAGATTGAAATGAGCACAGATAAAGTTCCTTAAGCCAAATATGGAATAGACAAGAGCTACTCCTTGCTCAACGAAATGGACTCAACACCCCATATTAAACGCCTAAGAGTGTACCTGACTAAGAAGTATCTTAAATCCTATTGATTGCTATGTCTCTGAAAGAGAATCAAGTGTGTGTACAGGGGCATAAACGCAGCAGTGATAGGATTGGAGAGGTTCGGTGAGCAAATGAAGACCCTTTGAAGTCATATTGCATGGTACCCATTCCACGGGTCTCAACTCTCCAGGTTTAAGGTATTCTTCCTTCAGCTAAAACATGCATGTGGAACCCAGAGTATGATCAACCGTGTGATCGGGAGACGTGTTCCAATATGTGTCAGTTTTCGTCCCCTGGTACTCGGGTGCAACATTCCAGACGCTTTACTAACACTCTCCCGACTTGGAGAGTCAGTGCCTTTAACCTCCTGTTTGGCCCAGTTTGCAATTTCTGCGGAAGATGAACAGGAATAGGGAGAACCAATGACAGACCAGCTGGAGGTGTCTGGACGGGCAAATTTAACTCTCATTTCCCACCAGAAAGAGGAATTAACCAAAGGCTCAGCGTGCCGTGCCGGAACCAGATTAGGGCCTGAAGCCATCCTGCGGTGTTGCGGCCAGCTCACGAGAAAGCGAGTTGAAGAAAGGAGCTCAGGGGCACTGTAATTCACAAACCTGCAGAGTTATAAATGACAGCTATCGTCCAAAAATATACTGAAGTAAGGCTGCCAAGAGGACTTGAAAGCGGGGCAGAATTGCAGGAAACCGATTTCAGGAGGTAGACTGGAATTGCATTGAAAGCATAGGAAAAGAGGCAGAACGTCCACAATGATGCACTTGGCCAAAAAGGGCGTATGCGTTTTTTCCTGAATATATTCAGGAAAAAACGCATACGCCCTTTTTGGCCAACCAAGCAAGCTTGCAAAGGAAATCTGCACTACAATGAAGTCTCACTTCCCCCCGGTCAAAAGGGCCATCTGAAAAAAGTGTAAAATCCAGAAAGGCAGGACAGGCCATGGAGAACTGGGAGCCTTGTTATGCTGATGGGCGGGATGTCAATTGCCAACAGCCACTCGGGAGAAGTGTATGGTGTTTCCTGAAACATCTAAAAAACAAAGCAACAGAGCCTAGGGCACTTCCACTTATGGTCCTATAGCTTAGGGAAATTAAAATCAAAAAGACACAGCCACCCCAAAGGTTGGGACGGCTCTGTTTACAAGAACCTGGTTTACGGTACAAGTTCAATATCGCAGAAAGTGAAAAATGGATAAAGAAGTTGTGGTACTTACGTACAATGCAGTATCACTCAGCAATGAAATCTATGTCATCAGGCCCGTAGCAGCATAATGAGTGGATTCAGGTACGATGATTCTAACTGAAATAAGTCACACAGGAAAAGAAACATCATAAGATATCACTAATACACGGAATGTAACCTTGGCTACACAGGAACTGAATTACAAAACAGAACAGGGTCTCCAATTTAGAAAACCAACTTAAGCTTGCTTAAGGGGAAAGGTGAGTTGGGGTGTTGCATAAAACCAGAGATTGAAATGAGCACAGATAAAGTTCCTTAAGCCAAATATGGAATAGACAAGAGCTACTCCTTGCTCAAGGAAATGGACTCAACACCCCATATTAAACGCCTAAGAATGTACCTGACTAGGAAGTATCTTAAAACCTATGGATTGCTATGTCTCCAAAAGAGAATCAAGCGTGTGTAGAGGGGCATAAATGCAGCAGTGATAGGACTGGAGAGGCTCGGTGAGCAAATGAAGACCCTTTGAAGTCATATTGCATGGTACCCATTCCACGGGTCTCAACTCTCCAGGTTTAAGGTATTCTTCCTTCAGCTAAAACATGCATGTGGAACCCAGAGTATGATCAACCGTGTGATCGGGAGACGTGTTCCAATATGTGTCAGTTTTCGTCCCCTGGTACTCGGGTGCAACATTCCAGACGCTTTACTAACACTCTCCCGACTTGGAGAGTCAGTGCCTTTAACCTCCTGTTTGGCCCAGTTTGCAATTTCTGCGGAAGATGAACAGGAATAGGGAGAACCAATGACAGACTAGATGGAGGTGTCTGGACGGGCAAATTTAACTCTCATTTCCCACCAGGAAGAGGAATTAACCAAAGGCTCAGCGTGCCGTGCCGGAACCAGATTAGGGCCTGAAGCAATCCTGCGGTGTTGCGGCCAGCTCATGAGAAAGCGAGTTGAAGAAAGGAGCTCAGGGGCACTGTAATTCACAAACCTGCAGAGTTATAAATGACAGCTATCGTCCAAAAATATACTGAAGTAAGGCTGCCAAGAGGACTTGAAAGCGGGGCAGAATTGCAGGAAACCGATTTCAGGAGGTAGACTGGAATTGCATTGAAAGCATAGGAAAAGAGGCAGAACGTCCACAATGATGCACTTGGCCCAAAAGGGCGTATGCGTTTTTTCCTGAATATATTCAGGAAAAAACGCATACGCACTTTTTGGCCAACCAAGCAAGCTTGCAAAGGAAATCTGCACTACAATGAAGTCTCAATTCCCCCCTGTCAAAAGGGCCATCTGAAAAAAGTGTAAAATCCAGAAAGGCAGGACAGGCCATGGAGAACTGGGAGCCTTGTTATGCTGATGGGCGGGATGTCAATTGCCAACAGCCACTCGGGAGAAGTGTATGGTGTTTCCTGAAACATCTAAAAAACAAAGCAACAGAGCCTAGGGCACTTCCACTTATGGTCCTATAGCTTAGGGAAATTAAAATCAAAAAGACACAGCCACCCCACAAGTTTGGCACGGCTGTGATTACAAGAACCACGTTTACGGTACAAGTTCAATATCGCAGAAAGTGAAAAATGGATAAAGAAGTTGTGGTACTTACGTACAATGCAATATCACTCAGCAAGGAAATCTATGTCATCAGGTCTTTAGCAGCATAATGAGTGGATTCAGGTATGATGATTCTAACTGAAATAAGTCACACAGAAAAAGAAACATCATAAGATATCACTAATACACGGAATGTAAACTTGGCTACACAGGAACTGAATTCCAAAATAGAACAGGGTCTCAAATTTATAAACCCAACTTATGCTTGCTTAAGGGGAAAGGTGAGTTGGGGTGCTGCATAAAACCAGAGATTGAAATGAGCACAGATAAAGTTCCTTAAGCCAAATATGGAATAGACAAGAGCTACTCCTTGCTCAACGAAATGGACTCAACACCCCATATTAAACGCCTAAGAATGTACCTGATTAGGAAGTATCTTAAGAACTATGGACTGCTATGTCTCCGAAAGAGAATCAAGCGTGTGTGCAGGGGCATAAACGCAGCAGTGATAGGATTGGAGAGGTTCGGTGAGCAAATGAAGACCCTTTGAAGTCATATTGCATGGTACCCATTCCACGGGTCTCAACTCTCCAGGTTTAAGGTATTCTTCCTTCAGCTAAAACATGCATGTGGAACCCAGAGTATGATCAACCGTGTGATCGGGAGACGTGTTCCAATATGTGTCAGTTTTCGTCCCCTGGTACTCGGGTGCAACATTCCAGACGCTTTACTAACACTCTCCCGACTTGGAGAGTCAGTGCCTTTAACC
Source organism: Lagenorhynchus albirostris (assembly GCF_949774975.1). NCBI lineage: Eukaryota > Metazoa > Chordata > Mammalia > Artiodactyla > Delphinidae > Lagenorhynchus > Lagenorhynchus albirostris. The sequence continues at coordinate 356,277 of NW_026783343.1, forward strand.
TCCTGTTTGGCCCAGTTTGCAAATTCTGCGGAAGATGAACAGGAATAGGGAGAACCAATGAGAGACTAGATGGAGGTGTCTGGACGGGCAAATTTAACTCTCATTTCGCACCAGGAAGAGGAATTAACCGAAGTCTCAGTGTGCCGTGCCGGAACCAGATTAGGGCCTGAAGCCATCCTGCGGTGTTGCGGCCAGCTCACGAGAAAGCGAGTTGAAAAAAGGAGCTCAGGGGCACTGTAATTCACAAACCTGCAGAGTTATAAATGACAGCTATCGTCCAAAAATATACTGAAGTAAGGCTGCCAAGAGGACTTGAAAGCGGGGCAGAATTGCAGGCAACCGATTTCAGGAGGTAGACTGCAATTGCATTGAAAGCATAGGAAAAGAGGCAGAACGTCCACAATGATGCACTTGGCCAAAAAGGGCATATGCGTTTTTTCCTGAATATATTCAGGAAAAAACGCATACGCCCTTTTTGGCCAACCAAGCAAGCTTGCAAAGGAAATCTGCACTACAATGAAGTCTCACTTCCCCCCAGTCAAAAGGGCCATCTGAAAAAAGTGTAAAATCCAGAAAGGCAGGACAGGCCATAGAGAACTGGGAGCCTTGTTATGCTGATGGGCGGGATGTCAATTGCCAACAGCCACGCCGGAGAAGTGTATGGTGTTTCCTGAAACATCTAAAAAACAAAGCAACAGAACCTAGGGCACTTCCACTTATGGTCCTATAGCTTAGGGAAATTAAAATCAAAAAGACACAGCCACCCCAAAAGTTGGGACGGCTCTGTTTACAAGAAACACGTTTACGGTACAAGTTCAATATCACAGAAAGTGAAAAATGGATAAAGAAATTGTGGTACTTACGTACAATGCAGTATCACTCAGCAATGAAATCTATGTCATCAGGCCCGTAGCAGCATAATGAGTGGATTCAGGTATGATGATTCTAACTGAAATAAGTCACACAGAAAAAGAAACATCATAAGATATCACTAATACACGGAATGTAAACTTGGCTACACAGGAACTGAATTACAAAACAGAACAGGGTCTCAAATTTAGAAAACCAACTTTTGCTTGCTTAAGGGGAAAGCTGAGTTGGGGTGCTGCATAAAACCAGAGATTGAAATGAGCACAGATAAAGTTCCTTAAGCCAAATATGGAATAGACAAGAGCTACTCCTTGCTCAACGAAATGGACTCAACACCCCATATTAAACGCCTAAGAATGTACCTGACTAGGAATTATCTTAAAACCTATGGACTGCTATGTCTCCGAAAGAGAATCAAGCGTGTGTACAGGGGCATAAATGCAGCAGTGATAGGATTGGAGAAGTTCGGTGAGCAAATGAAGACCCTTTGAAGTCATATTGCATGGTACCCATTCCACGGGTCTCAACTCTCCAGGTTTAAGGTATTCTTCCTTCAGCTAAAACATGCATGTGGAACCCAGAGTATGATCAACCGTGTGATCGGGAGACGTGTTCCAATATGTGTCAGTTTTCGTCCCCTGGTACTCGGGTGCAACATTCCAGACGCTTTACTAACACTCTCCCGACTTGGAGAGTCAGTGCCTTTAACCTCCTGTTTGGCCCAGTTTGCAATTTCTGCGGAAGATGAACAGGAATACGGAGAACCAATGACAGACTAGCTGGAGGTGTCTGGACGGGCAAATTTAACTCTCATTTCCCACCAGGAAGAGGAATTAACCAAAGGCTCAGCGTGCCGTGCCGGAACCAGATTAGGGCCTGAAGCCATCCTGCGGTGTTGTGGCCAGCTCACGAGAAAGCGAATTGAAGAAAGGAGCTCAGGGGCACTGTAATTCACAAACCTGCAGAGTTATAAATGACAGCTATAGTCCAAAAATATACTGAAGTAAGGCTGCCAAGAGGACTTGAAAGCGGGGCAGAATTGCAGGAAACCGATTTCAGGAGGTAGACTGGAATTGCATTGAAAGCATAGGAAAAGAGGCAGAACGTCCACAATGATGCACTTGGCCAAAAAGGGCGTATGCGTTTTTTCCTGAATATATTCAGGAAAAAACGCATACGCCCTTTTTGGCCAACCAAGCAAGCTTGCAAAGGAAATCTGCACTACAATGAAGTCTCACTTCCCCCCGGTCAAAAGGGCCATCTGATAAAAGTGTAAAATCCAGAAAGGCAGGACAGGCCATGGAGAACTGGGAGCCTTGTTATGCTGATGGGCGGGATGTCAATTGCCAACAGCCACTCGGGAGAAGTGTATGGTGTTTCCTGAAACATCTAATAAACAAAGCAACAGAGCCTAGGGCACTTCCACTTATGGTCCTGTAGCTTAGGGAAATTAAAATCAAAAAGACACAGCCACCCCAAAGGTTGGGACGGCTCTGTTTACAAGAACCTGGTTTACGGTACAAGTTCAATATCGCAGAAAGTGAAAAATGGATAAAGATGTTGTGGTACTTACGTACAATGCAATATCACACAGCAATGAAATCTATGTCATCAGGCCCGTAGCAGCATAATGAGTGGATTCAGGTACGATGATTCTAACTGAAATAAGTCACACAGGAAAAGAAACATCATAAGATATCACTAATACACGGAATGTAAACTTGGCTACACAGGAACTGAATTACAAAACAGAACAGGGTCTCAAATTTAGAAAACCAACTTATGCTTGCTTTAGGGGAAAGGTGAGTTGGGGTGCTGCATAAAACCAGAGATTGAAATGAGCACAGATAAAGTTCCTTAAGCCAAATATGGAATAGACAAGAGCTACTCCTTGCTCAACGAAATGGACTCAACACCCCATATTAAACGCCTAAGAATGTACCTGACTAGGAAGTATCTTAAAACCTATGGACTGCTATGTCTCCGAAAGAGAATCAAGCGAGTGTACAGGGGCATAAACGCAGCAGTGATAGGACTGGAGAGGTTCGGTGAGCAAATGAAGACCCTTTGAAGTCATATTGCATGGTACCCATTCCACGGGTCTCAACTCTCCAGGTTTAAGGTATTCTTCCTTCAGCTAAAACATGCATGTGGAACCCAGAGTATGATCAACCGTGTGATCGCGAGACGTGTTCCAATATGTCTCAGTTTTCGTCCCCTGGTACTCGGGTGCAACATTCCAGACGCTTTACTAACACTCTCCCGACTTGGAGAGTCAGTGCCTTTAACCTCCTGTTTGGCCCAGTTTGCAATTTCTGCGGAAGATGAACAGGAATAGAGAGAACCAATGACAGACTAGCTGGAGGTGTCTGGACGGGCAAATTTAACTCTCATTTCCCACCAGGAAGAGGAATTAACCAAAGGCTCAGCGTGCCGTGCCGGAACCAGATTAGGGCCTGAAGCCATCCTGCGGTGTTGCGGCCAGCTCACGAGAAAGCGAGTTGAAGAAAGGAGCTCAGGGGCACTGTAATTCACAAACCCGCAGAGTTATAAATGATAGCTATCGTCCAAAAATATACTGAAGTAAGGCTGCCAAGAGGACTTGAAAGCGGGGCAGAATTGCAGGAAACCGATTTCAGGAGGTAGACTGGATTTGCATTGAAAGCATAGGAAAAGAGGCAGAACGTCCACAATGATGCACTTGGCCAAAAAGTGCGTATGCATTTTATCCTGAATATATTCAGGAAAAAACGCATACGCCCTTTTTGGCCAACCAAGCAAGCTTGCAAAGGAAATCTGCACTACAATGAAGTCTCACTTCCCCCCGGTCAAAAGGGCCATCTGAAAAAAGTGTAAAATCCAGAAAGGCAGTACAGGCCATGGAGAACTGGGAGCCTTGTTATGCTGATGGGCGGGATGTAAATTGCCAACAGCCACTCCGGAGAAGTGTATGGTGTTTCCTGAAACATCTAAAAAACAAAGCAGCAGAACCTAGGGCACTTCCACTTATGGTCCTATAGCTTAGGGAAATTAAAATCAAAAAGACACAGCCACCCCAAAGTTTGGCACGGCTGTGTTTACAAGAACCACGTTTACGGTACAAGTTCAATATCGCAGAAAGTGAAAAATGGATAAAGAAGTTGTGGTACTTACGTACAATGCTATATCACTCAGCAAGGAAATCTATGTCATCAGGCGCGTAGCAGCATAATCAGTGGATTCAGGTATGATGATTCTAACTGAAATAAGTCACACAGAAAAAGAAACATCATAAGATATCACTAATACACGGAATGTAACCTTGGCTACACAGGAACTGAATTACAAAACAGAACAGGGTCTCAAATTTACAAAACCAACTTATGCTTGCTTAAGGGGAAAGGTGAGTTGGGGTGCTGCATAAAACCAGAGATTGAAATGAGCACAGATAAAGTTCCTTAAGCCAAATATGGAATAGACAAGAGCTACTCCTTGCTCAACGAAATGGACTCAACACCCCATATTAAACGCCTAAGAATGTAACTGACTAGGAAGTATCTTAAAATGTATGGACTGCTATGTCTCCGAAAGAGAATCAAGCGTGTGTACAGGGGCATAAACGCAGCAGTGATAGGATTGGAGAAGTTCGGTGAGCAAATGAAGACCCTTTGAAGTCATATTGCATGGTACCCATTCCACGGGTCTCAACTCTCCAGGTTTAAGGTATTCTTCCTTCAGCTAAAACATGCATGTGGAACCCAGAGTATGATCAACCATGTGATCGGGAGACGTGTTCAAATATGTCTAAGTTTTCGTCCCCTGGTACTCGGGTGCAACATTCCAGACGCTTTACTAACACTCTCCCAACTTGGAGAGTCAGTGCCTTTAACCTCCTGTTTGGCCCAGTTTGCAATTTCTGCGGAAGATGAACAGGAAATGGGAGAACCAATGACAGACTAGCTGGAGGTGTCTGGACGGGCAAATTTAACTCTCATTTCCCACCAGGAAGAGGAATTAACCAAAGGCTCAGCATGCCGTGCCGGAACCAGATTAGGGCCTGAAGCAATCCTGCGGTGTTGCGGCCAGCTCACGAGAAAGCGAGTTGAAGAAAGGAGCTCAGGGGCACTGTAATTCACAAACCTGCAGAGTTATAAATGACAGCTATCGTCCAAAAATATACTGAAGTAAGGCTGCCAAGAGGACTTGAAAGCGGGGCAGAATTGCAGGAAACCGATTTCAGGAGGTAGACTGGAATTGCATTGAAAGCATAGGAAAAGAGGTAGAACGTCCACAATGATGCACTTGGCCAAAAAGGGCGTATGCGTTTTATCCTGAATATATTCAGGAAAAAACGCATACGCACTTTTTGGCCAACCAAGCAAGCTTGCAAAGGAAATCTGCACTACAATGAAGTCTCACTTCCCCCCGGTCAAAAGGGCCATCTGAAAAAAGTGTAAAATCCAGAAAGGCAGGACAGGCCATGGAGAACTGGGAGCCTTGTTATGCTGATGGGCGGGATGTCAATTGCCAACAGCCACTCGGGAGAAGTGTATGGTGTTTCCTGAAACATCTAAAAAACAAAGCAACAGAGCCTAGGGCACTTCCACTTATGGTCCTATAGCTTAGGGAAATTAAAATCAAAAAGACACAGCCACCCCAAAGGTTGGGACGGCTCTGTTTACAAGAACCTGGTTTACGGTACAAGTTCTATATCGCAGAAAGTGAAAAATGGATAAAGAAGTTGTGGTACTTACGTACAATGCAGTATCACTCAGCAATGAAATCTATGTCATCAGGCCCGTAGCAGCATAATGAGTGGATTCAGGTATGATGATTCTAACTGAAATAAGTCACACAGAAAAAGAAACATCATAAGATATCACTAATACACGGAATGTAAACTTGGCTACATAGGAACTGAATTACAAAACAGAACAGGGTCTCAAATTTAGAAACCCAACTTATGCTTGCTTAAGGGGAAAGGTGAGTTGGGGTGCTGCATAAAACCAGAGATTGAAATGAGCACAGATAAAGTTCCTTAAGCCAAATATGGAATAGACAAGAGCTACTCCTTGCTCAACGAAATGGACTCAACACCCCATATTAAACACCTAAGAATATACCTGACTAGGAAGTATCTTAAAACCTATGGATTGCTATGTCTCCGAAAGAGAATCAAGCGTGTGTACAGGGGCATAAACGCAGCAGTGATAGGATTGGAGAAGTTCGGTGAGCAAATGAAGACCCTTTGAAGTCATATTGCATGGTACCCATTCCAAGGGTCTCAACTCTCCAGGTTTAAGGCATTCTTCCTTCAGCTAAAACATGCATGTGGAACCCAGAGTATGATCAACCGTGTGATCGGGAGACGTGTTCCAATATGTGTCAGTTTTCGTCCCCTGATACTCGGGTGCAACATTCCAGACGCTTTACTAACACTCTCCCAACTTGGAGAGTCAGTGCCTTTAACCTCCTGTTTGGCCCAGTTTGCAATTTCTGCGGAAGATGAACAGGAATAGGGAGAACCAATGACAGACCAGCTGGAGGTGTCTGGACGGGCAAATTTAACTCTCATTTCCCACCAGGAAGAGGAATTAACCAAAGGCTCAGCGTGCCGTGCCGGAACCAGATTAGGGCCTGAAGCCATCCTGCGGTGTTGCAGCCAGCTCACGAGAAAGCGAGTTGAAGAAAGGAGCTCAGGGGCACTGTAATTCACAAACCTGCAGAGTTATAAATGACAGCTATCGTCCAAAAATATACTGAAGTAAGGCTGCCAAGAGGACTTGAAAGCGGGGCAGAATTGCAGGAAACCGATTTCAGGAGGTAGACTGGAATTGCATTGAAAGCATAGGAAAAGAGGCAGAACGTCCACAATGATGCACTTGGCCAAAAAGGGCGTATGCGTTTTTTCCTGGAAAAAACGCATACGCCCTTTTTGGCCAACCCAGCAAGCTTGCAAAGGAAATCTGCACTACAATGAAGTCTCACTTCCCCCCGGTCAAAAGGGCCATCTGAAAAAAGTGTAAAATCCAGAAAGGCAGGACAGGCCATGGAGAACTGGGAGCCTTGTTATGCTGATGGGCGGGATGTCAATTGCCAACAGCCACTCGGGAGAAGTGTATGGTGTTTCCTGAAACATCTAAAAAACAAAGCAACAGAGCCTAGGGCACTTCCACTTATGGTCCTATAGCTTAGGGAAATTAAAATCAAAAAGACACAGCCACCCCAAAGGTTGGGACGGCTCTGTTTACAAGAACCTGGTTTACGGTACAAGTTCTATATCGCAGAAAGTGAAAAATGGATAAAGAAGTTGTGGTACTTACGTACAATGCAGTATCACTCAGCAATGAAATCTATGTCATCAGGCCCGTAGCAGCATAATGAGTGGATTCAGGTACGATGATTCTAACTGAAATAAGTCACACAGGAAAAGAAACATCATAAGATATCACTAATACACGGAATGTAACCTTGGCTACACAGGAACTGAATTACAAAACAGAACAGGGTCTCCAATTTTGAAAACCAACTTATGCTTGCTTAAGTGGAAAGGTGAGTTGGAGTGCTGCATAAAACCAGAGATTGAAATGAGCACAGATAAAGTTCCTTAAGCCAAATATGGAATAGACAAGAGCTACTCCTTGCTCAACGAAATGGACTCAACACCCCATATTAAACGCCTAAGAGTGTACCTGACTAGGAAGTATCTTAAATCCTATGGATTGCTATGTCTCTGAAAGAGAATCAAGCGTGTGTACAGGGGCATAAACGCAGCAGTGATAGGATTGGAGAGGTTCGGTGAGCAAATGAAGACCCTTTGAAGTCATATTGCATGGTACCCATTCCACGGGTCTCAACTCTCCAGGTTTAAGGTATTCTTCCTTCAGCTAAAACATGCATGTGGAACCCAGAGTATGATCAACCGTGTGATCGGGAGACGTGTTCCAATATGTGTCAGTTTTCGTCCCCTGGTACTCGGGTGCAACATTCCAGACGCTTTACTAACACTCTCCCGACTTGGAGAGTCAGTGCCTTTAACCTCCTGTTTGGCCCAGTTTGCAATTTCTGCGGAAGATGAACAGGAAATGGGAGAACCAATGACAGACTAGCTGGAGGTGTCTGGACGGGCAAATTTAACTCTCATTTCCCACCAGGAAGAGGAATTAACCAAAGGCTCAGCGTGCCGTGCCGGAACCAGATTAGGGCCTGAAGCCATCCTGCGGTGTTGTGGCCAGCTCACGAGAAAGCGAATTGAAGAAAGGAGCTCAGGGGCACTGTAATTCACAAACCTGCAGAGTTATAAATGACAGCTATAGTCCAAAAATATACTGAAGTAAGGCTGCCAAGAGGACTTGAAAGCGGGGCAGAATTGCAGGAAACCGATTTCAGGAGGTAGACTGGAATTGCATTGAAAGCATAGGAAAAGAGGCAGAACGTCCACAATGATGCACTTGGCCAAAAAGGGCGTATGCGTTTTTTCCTGAATATATTCAGGAAAAAACGCATACGCCCTTTTTGGCCAACCAAGCAAGCTTGCAAAGGAAATCTGCACTACAATGAAGTCTCACTTCCCCCCGGTCAAAAGGGCCATCTGATAAAAGTGTAAAATCCAGAAAGGCAGGACAGGCCATGGAGAACTGGGAGCCTTGTTATGCTGATGGGCGGGATGTCAATTGCCAACAGCCACTCGGGAGAAGTGTATGGTGTTTCCTGAAACATCTAATAAACAAAGCAACAGAGCCTAGGGCACTTCCACTTATGGTCCTGTAGCTTAGGGAAATTAAAATCAAAAAGACACAGCCACCCCAAAGGTTGGGACGGCTCTGTTTACAAGAACCTGGTTTACGGTACAAGTTCAATATCGCAGAAAGTGAAAAATGGATAAAGATGTTGTGGTACTTACGTACAATGCAATATCACACAGCAATGAAATCTATGTCATCAGGCCCGTAGCAGCATAATGAGTGGATTCAGGTACGATGATTCTAACTGAAATAAGTCACACAGGAAAAGAAACATCATAAGATATCACTAATACACGGAATGTAAACTTGGCTACACAGGAACTGAATTACAAAACAGAACAGGGTCTCAAATTTAGAAAACCAACTTATGCTTGCTTTAGGGGAAAGGTGAGTTGGGGTGCTGCATAAAACCAGAGATTGAAATGAGCACAGATAAAGTTCCTTAAGCCAAATATGGAATAGACAAGAGCTACTCCTTGCTCAACGAAATGGACTCAACACCCCATATTAAACGCCTAAGAATGTACCTGACTAGGAAGTATCTTAAAACCTATGGACTGCTATGTCTCCGAAAGAGAATCAAGCGAGTGTACAGGGGCATAAACGCAGCAGTGATAGGACTGGAGAGGTTCGGTGAGCAAATGAAGACCCTTTGAAGTCATATTGCATGGTACCCATTCCACGGGTCTCAACTCTCCAGGTTTAAGGTATTCTTCCTTCAGCTAAAACATGCATGTGGAACCCAGAGTATGATCAACCGTGTGATCGCGAGACGTGTTCCAATATGTCTCAGTTTTCGTCCCCTGGTACTCGGGTGCAACATTCCAGACGCTTTACTAACACTCTCCCGACTTGGAGAGTCAGTGCCTTTAACCTCCTGTTTGGCCCAGTTTGCAATTTCTGCGGAAGATGAACAGGAATAGAGAGAACCAATGACAGACTAGCTGGAGGTGTCTGGACGGGCAAATTTAACTCTCATTTCCCACCAGGAAGAGGAATTAACCAAAGGCTCAGCGTGCCGTGCCGGAACCAGATTAGGGCCTGAAGCCATCCTGCGGTGTTGCGGCCAGCTCACGAGAAAGCGAGTTGAAGAAAGGAGCTCAGGGGCACTGTAATTCACAAACCCGCAGAGTTATAAATGATAGCTATCGTCCAAAAATATACTGAAGTAAGGCTGCCAAGAGGACTTGAAAGCGGGGCAGAATTGCAGGAAACCGATTTCAGGAGGTAGACTGGATTTGCATTGAAAGCATAGGAAAAGAGGCAGAACGTCCACAATGATGCACTTGGCCAAAAAGTGCGTATGCATTTTATCCTGAATATATTCAGGAAAAAACGCATACGCCCTTTTTGGCCAACCAAGCAAGCTTGCAAAGGAAATCTGCACTACAATGAAGTCTCACTTCCCCCCGGTCAAAAGGGCCATCTGAAAAAAGTGTAAAATCCAGAAAGGCAGTACAGGCCATGGAGAACTGGGAGCCTTGTTATGCTGATGGGCGGGATGTAAATTGCCAACAGCCACTCCGGAGAAGTGTATGGTGTTTCCTGAAACATCTAAAAAACAAAGCAGCAGAACCTAGGGCACTTCCACTTATGGTCCTATAGCTTAGGGAAATTAAAATCAAAAAGACACAGCCACCCCAAAGTTTGGCACGGCTGTGTTTACAAGAACCACGTTTACGGTACAAGTTCAATATCGCAGAAAGTGAAAAATGGATAAAGAAGTTGTGGTACTTACGTACAATGCTATATCACTCAGCAAGGAAATCTATGTCATCAGGCGCGTAGCAGCATAATCAGTGGATTCAGGTATGATGATTCTAACTGAAATAAGTCACACAGAAAAAGAAACATCATAAGATATCACTAATACACGGAATGTAACCTTGGCTACACAGGAACTGAATTACAAAACAGAACAGGGTCTCAAATTTACAAAACCAACTTATGCTTGCTTAAGGGGAAAGGTGAGTTGGGGTGCTGCATAAAACCAGAGATTGAAATGAGCACAGATAAAGTTCCTTAAGCCAAATATGGAATAGACAAGAGCTACTCCTTGCTCAACGAAATGGACTCAACACCCCATATTAAACGCCTAAGAATGTAACTGACTAGGAAGTATCTTAAAATGTATGGACTGCTATGTCTCCGAAAGAGAATCAAGCGTGTGTACAGGGGCATAAACGCAGCAGTGATAGGATTGGAGAAGTTCGGTGAGCAAATGAAGACCCTTTGAAGTCATATTGCATGGTACCCATTCCACGGGTCTCAACTCTCCAGGTTTAAGGTATTCTTCCTTCAGCTAAAACATGCATGTGGAACCCAGAGTATGATCAACCATGTGATCGGGAGACGTGTTCAAATATGTCTAAGTTTTCGTCCCCTGGTACTCGGGTGCAACATTCCAGACGCTTTACTAACACTCTCCCGACTTGGAGAGTCAGTGCCTTTAACCTCCTGTTTGGCCCAGTTTGCAATTTCTGCGGAAGATGAACAGGAAATGGGAGAACCAATGACAGACTAGCTGGAGGTGTCTGGACGGGCAAATTTAACTCTCATTTCCCACCAGGAAGAGGAATTAACCAAAGGCTCAGCATGCTGTGCCGGAACCAGATTAGGGCCTGAAGCAATCCTGCGGTGTTGCGGCCAGCTCACGAGAAAGCGAGTTGAAGAAAGGAGCTCAGGGGCACTGTAATTCACAAACCTGCAGAGTTATAAATGACAGCTATCGTCCAAAAATATACTGAAGTAAGGCTGCCAAGAGGACTTGAAAGCGGGGCAGAATTGCAGGAAACCGATTTCAGGAGGTAGACTGGAATTGCATTGAAAGCATAGGAAAAGAGGCAGAACGTCCACAATGATGCACTTGGCCAAAAAGGGCGTATGCGTTTTATCCTGAATATATTCAGGAAAAAACGCATACGCCCTTTTTGGCCAACCCAGCAAGCTTGCAAAGGAAATCTGCACTACAATGAAGTCTCACTTCCCCCCGGTCAAAAGGGCCATCTGAAAAAAGTGTAAAATCCAGAAAGGCAGGACAGGCCATGGAGAACTGGGAGCCTTGTTATGCTGATGGGCGGGATGTCAATTGCCAACAGCCACTCGGGAGAAGTGTATGGTGTTTCCTGAAACATCTAAAAAACAAAGCAACAGAGCCTAGGGCACTTCCACTTATGGTCCTATAGCTTAGGGAAATTAAAATCAAAAAGACACAGCCACCCCAAAGGTTGGGACGGCTCTGTTTACAAGAACCTGGTTTACGGTACAAGTTCTATATCGCAGAAAGTGAAAAATGGATAAAGAAGTTGTGGTACTTACGTACAATGCAGTATCACTCAGCAATGAAATCTATGTCATCAGGCCCGTAGCAGCATAATGAGTGGATTCAGGTATGATGATTCTAACTGAAATAAGTCACACAGAAAAAGAAACATCATAAGATATCACTAATACACGGAATGTAAACTTGGCTACATAGGAACTGAATTACAAAACAGAACAGGGTCTCAAATTTAGAAACCCAACTTATGCTTGCTTAAGGGGAAAGGTGAGTTGGGGTGCTGCATAAAACCAGAGATTGAAATGAGCACAGATAAAGTTCCTTAAGCCAAATATGGAATAGACAAGAGCTACTCCTTGCTCAACGAAATGGACTCAACACCCCATATTAAACGCCTAAGAGTGTACCTGACTAGGAAGTATCTTAAATCCTATGGATTGCTATGTCTCTGAAAGAGAATCAAGCGTGTGTACAGGGGCATAAACGCAGCAGTGATAGGATTGGAGAGGTTCGGTGAGCAAATGAAGACCCTTTGAAGTCATATTGCATGGTACCCATTCCACGGGTCTCAACTCTCCAGGTTTAAGGTATTCTTCCTTCAGCTAAAACATGCATGTGGAACCCAGAGTATGATCAACCGTGTGATCGGGAGACGTGTTCCAATATGTGTCAGTTTTCGTCCCCTGGTACTCGGGTGCAACATTCCAGACGCTTTACTAACACTCTCCCGACTTGGAGAGTCAGTGCCTTTAACCTCCTGTTTGGCCCAGTTTGCAATTTCTGCGGAAGATGAACAGGAAATGGGAGAACCAATGACAGACTAGCTGGAGGTGTCTGGACGGGCAAATTTAACTCTCATTTCCCACCAGGAAGAGGAATTAACCAAAGGCTCAGCGTGCCGTGCCGGAACCAGATTAGGGCCTGAAGCCATCCTGCGGTGTTGTGGCCAGCTCACGAGAAAGCGAATTGAAGAAAGGAGCTCAGGGGCACTGTAATTCACAAACCTGCAGAGTTATAAATGACAGCTATAGTCCAAAAATATACTGAAGTAAGGCTGCCAAGAGGACTTGAAAGCGGGGCAGAATTGCAGGAAACCGATTTCAGGAGGTAGACTGGAATTGCATTGAAAGCATAGGAAAAGAGGCAGAACGTCCACAATGATGCACTTGGCCAAAAAGGGCGTATGCGTTTTTTCCTGAATATATTCAGGAAAAAACGCATACGCCCTTTTTGGCCAACCAAGCAAGCTTGCAAAGGAAATCTGCACTACAATGAAGTCTCACTTCCCCCCGGTCAAAAGGGCAATCTGATAAAAGTGTAAAATCCAGAAAGGCAGGACAGGCCATGGAGAACTGGGAGCCTTGTTATGCTGATGGGCGGGATGTCAATTGCCAACAGCCACTCGGGAGAAGTGTATGGTGTTTCCTGAAACATCTAATAAACAAAGCAACAGAGCCTAGGGCACTTCCACTTATGGTCCTGTAGCTTAGGGAAATTAAAATCAAAAAGACACAGCCACCCCAAAGGTTGGGACGGCTCTGTTTACAAGAACCTGGTTTACGGTACAAGTTCAATATCGCAGAAAGTGAAAAATGGATAAAGATGTTGTGGTACTTACGTACAATGCAATATCACACAGCAATGAAATCTATGTCATCAGGCCCGTAGCAGCATAATGAGTGGATTCAGGTACGATGATTCTAACTGAAATAAGTCACACAGGAAAAGAAACATCATAAGATATCACTAATACACGGAATGTAAACTTGGCTACACAGGAACTGAATTACAAAACAGAACAGGGTCTCAAATTTAGAAAACCAACTTATGCTTTCTTTAGGGGAAAGGTGAGTTGGGGTGCTGCATAAAACCAGAGATTGAAATGAGCACAGATAAAGTTCCTTAAGCCAAATATGGAATAGACAAGAGCTACTCCTTGCTCAACGAAATGGACTCAACACCCCATATTAAACGCCTAAGAATGTACCTGACTAGGAAGTATCTTAAAACCTATGGACTGCTATGTCTCCGAAAGAGAATCAAGCGAGTGTACAGGGGCATAAACGCAGCAGTGATAGGACTGGAGAGGTTCGGTGAGCAAATGAAGACCCTTTGAAGTCATATTGCATGGTACCCATTCCACGGGTCTCAACTCTCCAGGTTTAAGGTATTCTTCCTTCAGCTAAAACATGCATGTGGAACCCAGAGTATGATCAACCGTGTGATCGCGAGACGTGTTCCAATATGTCTCAGTTTTCGTCCCCTGGTACTCGGGTGCAACATTCCAGACGCTTTACTAACACTCTCCCGACTTGGAGAGTCAGTGCCTTTAACCTCCTGTTTGGCCCAGTTTGCAATTTCTGCGGAAGATGAACAGGAATAGAGAGAACCAATGACAGACTAGCTGGAGGTGTCTGGACGGGCAAATTTAACTCTCATTTCCCACCAGGAAGAGGAATTAACCAAAGGCTCAGCGTGCCGTGCCGGAACCAGATTAGGGCCTGAAGCCATCCTGCGGTGTTGCGGCCAGCTCACGAGAAAGCGAGTTGAAGAAAGGAGCTCAGGGGCACTGTAATTCACAAACCCGCAGAGTTATAAATGATAGCTATCGTCCAAAAATATACTGAAGTAAGGCTGCCAAGAGGACTTGAAAGCGGGGCAGAATTGCAGGAAACCGATTTCAGGAGGTAGACTGGATTTGCATTGAAAGCATAGGAAAAGAGGCAGAACGTCCACAATGATGCACTTGGCCAAAAAGTGCGTATGCATTTTATCCTGAATATATTCAGGAAAAAACGCATACGCCCTTTTTGGCCAACCAAGCAAGCTTGCAAAGGAAATCTGCACTACAATGAAGTCTCACTTCCCCCCGGTCAAAAGGGCCATCTGAAAAAAGTGTAAAATCCAGAAAGGCAGTACAGGCCATGGAGAACTGGGAGCCTTGTTATGCTGATGGGCGGGATGTAAATTGCCAACAGCCACTCCGGAGAAGTGTATGGTGTTTCCTGAAACATCTAAAAAACAAAGCAGCAGAACCTAGGGCACTTCCACTTATGGTCCTATAGCTTAGGGAAATTAAAATCAAAAAGACACAGCCACCCCAAAGTTTGGCACGGCTGTGTTTACAAGAACCACGTTTACGGTACAAGTTCAATATCGCAGAAAGTGAAAAATGGATAAAGAAGTTGTGGTACTTACGTACAATGCTATATCACTCAGCAAGGAAATCTATGTCATCAGGCGCGTAGCAGCATAATCAGTGGATTCAGGTATGATGATTCTAACTGAAATAAGTCACACAGAAAAAGAAACATCATAAGATATCACTAATACACGGAATGTAACCTTGGCTACACAGGAACTGAATTACAAAACAGAACAGGGTCTCAAATTTACAAAACCAACTTATGCTTGCTTAAGGGGAAAGGTGAGTTGGGGTGCTGCATAAAACCAGAGATTGAAATGAGCACAGATAAAGTTCCTTAAGCCAAATATGGAATAGACAAGAGCTACTCCTTGCTCAACGAAATGGACTCAACACCCCATATTAAACGCCTAAGAATGTAACTGACTAGGAAGTATCTTAAAATGTATGGACTGCTATGTCTCCGAAAGAGAATCAAGCGTGTGTACAGGGGCATAAACGCAGCAGTGATAGGATTGGAGAAGTTCGGTGAGCAAATGAAGACCCTTTGAAGTCATATTGCATGGTACCCATTCCACGGGTCTCAACTCTCCAGGTTTAAGGTATTCTTCCTTCAGCTAAAACATGCATGTGGAACCCAGAGTATGATCAACCATGTGATCGGGAGACGTGTTCAAATATGTCTCAGTTTTCGTCCCCTGGTACTCGGGTGCAACATTCCAGACGCTTTACTAACACTCTCCCGACTTGGAGAGTCAGTGCCTTTAACCTCCTGTTTGGCCCAGTTTGCAATTTCTGCGGAAGATGAACAGGAAATGGGAGAACCAATGACAGACTAGCTGGAGGTGTCTGGACGGGCAAATTTAACTCTCATTTCCCACCAGGAAGAGGAATTAACCAAAGGCTCAGCATGCCGTGCCGGAACCAGATTAGGGCCTGAAGCAATCCTGCGGTGTTGCGGCCAGCTCACGAGAAAGCGAGTTGAAGAAAGGAGCTCAGGGGCACTGTAATTCACAAACCTGCAGAGTTATAAATGACAGCTATCGTCCAAAAATATACTGAAGTAAGGCTGCCAAGAGGACTTGAAAGCGGGGCAGAATTGCAGGAAACCGATTTCAGGAGGTAGACTGGAATTGCATTGAAAGCATAGGAAAAGAGGCAGAACGTCCACAATGATGCACTTGGCCAAAAAGGGCGTATGCGTTTTATCCTGAATATATTCAGGAAAAAACGCATACGCACTTTTTGGCCAACCAAGCAAGCTTGCAAAGGAAATCTGCACTACAATGAAGTCTCACTTCCCCCCGGTCAAAAGGGCCATCTGAAAAAAGTGTAAAATCCAGAAAGGCAGGACAGGCCATGGAGAACTGGGAGCCTTGTTATGCTGATGGGCGGGATGTCAATTGCCAACAGCCACTCGGGAGAAGTGTATGGTGTTTCCTGAAACATCTAAAAAACAAAGCAACAGAGCCTAGGGCACTTCCACTTATGGTCCTATAGCTTAGGGAAATTAAAATCAAAAAGACACAGCCACCCCAAAGGTTGGGACGGCTCTGTTTACAAGAACCTGGTTTACGGTACAAGTTCTATATCGCAGAAAGTGAAAAATGGATAAAGAAGTTGTGGTACTTACGTACAATGCAGTATCACTCAGCAATGAAATCTATGTCATCAGGCCCGTAGCAGCATAATGAGTGGATTCAGGTATGATGATTCTAACTGAAATAAGTCACACAGAAAAAGAAACATCATAAGATATCACTAATACACGGAATGTAAACTTGGCTACATAGGAACTGAATTACAAAACAGAACAGGGTCTCAAATTTAGAAACCCAACTTATGCTTGCTTAAGGGGAAAGGTGAGTTGGGGTGCTGCATAAAACCAGAGATTGAAATGAGCACAGATAAAGTTCCTTAAGCCAAATATGGAATAGACAAGAGCTACTCCTTGCTCAACGAAATGGACTCAACACCCCATATTAAACACCTAAGAATATACCTGACTAGGAAGTATCTTAAAACCTATGGATTGCTATGTCTCCGAAAGAGAATCAAGCGTGTGTACAGGGGCATAAACGCAGCAGTGATAGGATTGGAGAAGTTCGGTGAGCAAATGAAGACCCTTTGAAGTCATATTGCATGGTACCCATTCCAAGGGTCTCAACTCTCCAGGTTTAAGGCATTCTTCCTTCAGCTAAAACATGCATGTGGAACCCAGAGTATGATCAACCGTGTGATCGGGAGACGTGTTCCAATATGTGTCAGTTTTCGTCCCCTGATACTCGGGTGCAACATTCCAGACGCTTTACTAACACTCTCCCGACTTGGAGAGTCAGTGCCTTTAACCTCCTGTTTGGCCCAGTTTGCAATTTCTGCGGAAGATGAACAGGAATAGGGAGAACCAATGACAGACCAGCTGGAGGTGTCTGGACGGGCAAATTTAACTCTCATTTCCCACCAGGAAGAGGAATTAACCAAAGGCTCAGCGTGCCGTGCCGGAACCAGATTAGGGCCTGAAGCCATCCTGCGGTGTTGCGGCCAGCTCACGAGAAAGCGAGTTGAAGAAAGGAGCTCAGGGGCACTGTAATTCACAAACCTGCAGAGTTATAAATGACAGCTATCGTCCAAAAATATACTGAAGTAAGGCTGCCAAGAGGACTTGAAAGCGGGGCAGAATTGCAGGAAACCGATTTCAGGAGGTAGACTGGAATTGCATTGAAAGCATAGGAAAAGAGGCAGAACGTCCACAATGATGCACTTGGCCAAAAAGGGCGTATGCGTTTTATCCTGAATATATTCAGGAAAAAACGCATACGCACTTTTTGGCCAACCAAGCAAGCTTGCAAAGGAAATCTGCACTACAATGAAGTCTCACTTCCCCCCGGTCAAAAGGGCCATCTGAAAAAAGTGTAAAATCCAGAAAGGCAGGACAGGCCATGGAGAACTGGGAGCCTTGTTATGCTGATGGGCGGGATGTCAATTGCCAACAGCCACTCGGGAGAAGTGTATGGTGTTTCCTGAAACATCTAAAAAACAAAGCAACAGAGCCTAGGGCACTTCCACTTATGGTCCTATAGCTTAGGGAAATTAAAATCAAAAAGACACAGCCACCCCAAAGGTTGGGACGGCTCTGTTTACAAGAACCTGGTTTACGGTACAAGTTCTATATCGCAGAAAGTGAAAAATGGATAAAGAAGTTGTGGTACTTACGTACAATGCAGTATCACTCAGCAATGAAATCTATGTCATCAGGCCCGTAGCAGCATAATGAGTGGATTCAGGTATGATGATTCTAACTGAAATAAGTCACACAGAAAAAGAAACATCATAAGATATCACTAATACACGGAATGTAAACTTGGCTACATAGGAACTGAATTACAAAACAGAACAGGGTCTCAAATTTAGAAACCCAACTTATGCTTGCTTAAGGGGAAAGGTGAGTTGGGGTGCTGCATAAAACCAGAGATTGAAATGAGCACAGATAAAGTTCCTTAAGCCAAATATGGAATAGACAAGAGCTACTCCTTGCTCAACGAAATGGACTCAACACCCCATATTAAACACCTAAGAATATACCTGACTAGGAAGTATCTTAAAACCTATGGATTGCTATGTCTCCGAAAGAGAATCAAGCGTGTGTACAGGGGCATAAACGCAGCAGTGATAGGATTGGAGAAGTTCGGTGAGCAAATGAAGACCCTTTGAAGTCATATTGCATGGTACCCATTCCAAGGGTCTCAACTCTCCAGGTTTAAGGCATTCTTCCTTCAGCTAAAACATGCATGTGGAACCCAGAGTATGATCAACCGTGTGATCGGGAGACGTGTTCCAATATGTGTCAGTTTTCGTCCCCTGATACTCGGGTGCAACATTCCAGACGCTTTACTAACACTCTCCCAACTTGGAGAGTCAGTGCCTTTAACCTCCTGTTTGGCCCAGTTTGCAATTTCTGCGGAAGATGAACAGGAATAGGGAGAACCAATGACAGACCAGCTGGAGGTGTCTGGACGGGCAAATTTAACTCTCATTTCCCACCAGGAAGAGGAATTAACCAAAGGCTCAGCGTGCCGTGCCGGAACCAGATTAGGGCCTGAAGCCATCCTGCGGTGTTGCAGCCAGCTCACGAGAAAGCGAGTTGAAGAAAGGAGCTCAGGGGCACTGTAATTCACAAACCTGCAGAGTTATAAATGACAGCTATCGTCCAAAAATATACTGAAGTAAGGCTGCCAAGAGGACTTGAAAGCGGGGCAGAATTGCAGGAAACCGATTTCAGGAGGTAGACTGGAATTGCATTGAAAGCATAGGAAAAGAGGCAGAACGTCCACAATGATGCACTTGGCCAAAAAGGGCGTATGCGTTTTTTCCTGAATATATTCAGGAAAAAACGCATACGCCCTTTTTGGCCAACCCAGCAAGCTTGCAAAGGAAATCTGCACTACAATGAAGTCTCACTTCCCCCCGGTCAAAAGGGCCATCTGAAAAAAGTGTAAAATCCAGAAAGGCAGGACAGGCCATGGAGAACTGGGAGCCTTGTTATGCTGATGGGCGGGATGTCAATTGCCAACAGCCACTCGGGAGAAGTGTATGGTGTTTCCTGAAACATCTAAAAAACAAAGCAACAGAGCCTAGGGCACTTCCACTTATGGTCCTATAGCTTAGGGAAATTAAAATCAAAAAGACACAGCCACCCCAAAGGTTGGGACGGCTCTGTTTACAAGAACCTGGTTTACGGTACAAGTTCAATATCGCAGAAAGTGAAAAATGGATAAAGAAGTTGTGGTACTTACGTACAATGCAGTATCACTCAGCAATGAAATCTATGTCATCAGGCCCGTAGCAGCATAATGAGTGGATTCAGGTACGATGATTCTAACTGAAATAAGTCACACAGGAAAAGAAACATCATAAGATATCACTAATACACGGAATGTAACCTTGGCTACACAGGAACTGAATTACAAAACAGAACAGGTTCTCCAATTTTGAAAACCAACTTATGCTTGCTTAAGTGGAAAGGTGAGTTGGAGTGCTGCATAAAACCAGAGATTGAAATGAGCACAGATAAAGTTCCTTAAGCCAAATATGGAATAGACAAGAGCTACTCCTTGCTCAACGAAATGGACTCAACACCCCATATTAAACGCCTAAGAGTGTACCTGACTAGGTAGTATCTTAAATCCTATGGATTGCTATGTCTCTGAAAGAGAATCAAGTGTGTGTACAGGGGCATAAACGCAGCAGTGATAGGATTGGAGAGGTTCGGTGAGCAAATGAAGACCCTTTGAAGTCATATTGCATGGTACCCATTCCACGGGTCTCAACTCTCCAGGTTTAAGGTATTCTTCCTTCAGCTAAAACATGCATGTGGAACCCAGAGTATGATCAACCGTGTGATCGGGAGACGTGTTCCAATATGTCTCAGTTTTCGTCCCCTGGTACTCGGGTGCAACATTCCAGACGCTTTACTAACACTCTCCCGACTTGGAGAGTCAGTGCCTTTAACCTCCTGTTTGGCCCAGTTTGCAATTTCTGCGGAAGATGAACAGGAATAGGGAGAACCAATGACAGACCAGCTGGAGGTGTCTGGACGGGCAAATTTAACTCTCATTTCCCACCAGGAAGAGGAATTAACCAAAGGCTCAGCGTGCCGTGCCGGAACCAGATTAGGGCCTGAAGCCATCCTGCGGTGTTGCGGCCAGCTCACGAGAAAGCGAGTTGAAGAAAGGAGCTCAAGGGCACTGTAATTCACAAACCTGCAGAGTTATAAATGACAGCTATCGTCCAAAAATATACTGAAGTAAGGCTGCCAAGAGGACTTGAAAGCGGGGCAGAATTGCAGGAAACCGATTTCAGGAGGTAGACTGGAATTGCATTGAAAGCATAGGAAAAGAGGCAGAACGTCCACAATGATGCACTTGGCCAAAAAGGGCGTATGCGTTTTTTCCTGAATATATTCAGGAAAAAACGCATACGCCCTTTTTGGCCAACCAAGCAAGCTTGCAAAGGAAATCTGCACTACAATGAAGTCTCACTTCCCCCCGGTCAAAAGGGCCATCTGAAAAAAGTGTAAAATCCAGAAAGGCAGGACAGGCCATGGAGAACTGGGAGCCTTGTTATGCTGATGGGCGGGATGTCAATTGCCAACAGCCACTCGGGAGAAGTGTATGGTGTTTCCTGAAACATCTAAAAAACAAAGCAACAGAGCCTAGGGCACTTCCACTTATGGTCCTATAGCTTAGGGAAATTAAAATCAAAAAGACACAGCCACCCCAAAGGTTGGGACGGCTCTGTTTACAAGAACCTGGTTTACGGTACAAGTTCAATATCGCAGAAAGTGAAAAATGGATAAAGAAGTTGTGGTACTTACGTACAATGCAGTATCACTCAGCAATGAAATCTATGTCATCAGGCCCGTAGCAGCATAATGAGTGGATTCAGGTACGATGATTCTAACTGAAATAAGTCACACAGGAAAAGAAACATCATAAGATATCACTAATACACGGAATGTAACCTTGGCTACACAGGAACTGAATTACAAAACAGAACAGGGTCTCCAATTTTGAAAACCAACTTATGCTTGCTTAAGTGGAAAGGTGAGTTGGAGTGCTGCATAAAACCAGAGATTGAAATGAGCACAGATAAAGTTCCTTAAGCCAAATATGGAATAGACAAGAGCTACTCCTTGCTCAACGAAATGGACTCAACACCCCATATTAAACGCCTAAGAGTGTACCTGACTACGAAGTATCTTAAATCCTATGGATTGCTATGTCTCTGAAAGAGAATCAAGTGTGTGTACAGGGGCATAAACGCAGCAGTGATAGGATTGGAGAGGTTCGGTGAGCAAATGAAGACCCTTTGAAGTCATATTGCATGGTACCCATTCCACGGGTCTCAACTCTCCAGGTTTAAGGTATTCTTCCTTCAGCTAAAACATGCATGTGGAACCCAGAGTATGATCAACCGTGTGATCGGGAGACGTGTTCCAATATGTGTCAGTTTTCGTCCCCTGGTACTCGGGTGCAACATTCCAGACGCTTTACTAACACTCTCCCGACTTGGAGAGTCAGTGCCTTTAACCTCCTGTTTGGCCCAGTTTGCAATTTCTGCGGAAGATGAACAGGAATAGGGAGAACCAATGACAGACCAGCTGGAGGTGTCTGGACGGGCAAATTTAACTCTCATTTCCCACCAGGAAGAGGAATTAACCAAAGGCTCAGCGTGCCGTGCCGGAACCAGATTAGGGCCTGAAGCCATCCTGCGGTGTTGCGGCCAGCTCACGAGAAAGCGACTTGAAGAAAGGAGCTCAGGGGCACTGTAATTCACAAACCTGCAGAGTTATAAATGACAGCTATCGTCCAAAAATATACTGAAGTAAGGCTGCCAAGAGGACTTGAAAGCGGGGCAGAATTGCAGAAAACCGATTTCAGGAGGTAGACTGGAATTGCATTGAAAGCATAGGAAAAGAGGCAGAACGTCCACAATGATGCACTTGGCCAAAAAGGGCGTATGCGTTTTTTCCTGAATATATTCAGGAAAAAACGCATACGCCCTTTTTGGCCAACCAAGCAAGCTTGCAAAGGAAATCTGCACTACAATGAAGTCTCACTTCCCCCCGGTCAAAAGGGCCATCTGAAAAAAGTGTAAAATCCAGAAAGGCAGGACAGGCCATGGAGAACTGGGAGCCTTGTTATGCTGATGGGCGGGATGTCAATTGCCAACAGCCACTCGGGAGAAGTGTATGGTGTTTCCTGAAACATCTAAAAAACAAAGCAACAGAGCCTAGGGCACTTCCACTTATGGTCCTATAGCTTAGGGAAATTAAAATCAAAAAGACACAGCCACCCCAAAGGTTGGGACGGCTCTGTTTACAAGAACCTGGTTTACGGTACAAGTTCAATATCGCAGAAAGTGAAAAATGGATAAAGAAGTTGTGGTACTTACGTACAATGCAGTATCACTCAGCAATGAAATCTATGTCATCAGGCCCGTAGCAGCATAATGAGTGGATTCAGGTACGATGATTCTAACTGAAATAAGTCACACAGGAAAAGAAACATCATAAGATATCACTAATACACGGAATGTAACCTTGGCTACACAGAAACTGAATTACAAAACAGAACAGGGTCTCCAATTTAGAAAACCAACTTATGCTTGCTTAAGGGGAAAGGTGAGTTGGGGTGTTGCATAAAACCAGAGATTGAAATGAGCACAGATAAAGTTCCTTAAGCCAAATATGGAATAGACAAGAGCTACTCCTTGCTCAAGGAAATGGACTCAACACCCCATATTAAACGCCTAAGAATGTACCTGACTAGGAAGTATCTTAAAACCTATGGATTGCTATGTCTCCAAAAGAGAATCAAGCGTGTGTAGAGGGGCATAAATGCAGCAGTGATAGGACTGGAGAGGCTCGGTGAGCAAATGAAGACCCTTTGAAGTCATATTGCATGGTACCCATTCCACGGGTCTCAACTCTCCAGGTTTAAGGTATTCTTCCTTCAGCTAAAACATGCATGTGGAACCCAGAGTATGATCAACCGTGTGATCGGGAGACGTGTTCCAATATGTGTCAGTTTTCGTCCCCTGGTACTCGGGTGCAACATTCCAGACGCTTTACTAACACTCTCCCGACTTGGAGAGTCAGTGCCTTTAACCTCCTGTTTGGCCCAGTTTGCAATTTCTGCGGAAGATGAACAGGAATAGGGAGAACCAATGACAGACTAGCTGGAGGTGTCTGGACGGGCAAATTTAACTCTCATTTCCCACCAGGAAGAGGAATTAACCAAAGGCTCAGCGTGCCGTGCCGGAACCAGATTAGGGCCTGAAGCCATCCTGCGGTGTTGCGGCCAGCTCACGAGAAAGCGAGTTGAAGAAAGGAGCTCAGGGGCACTGTAATTCACAAACCTGCAGAGTTATAAATGACAGCTATCGTCCAAAAATATACTGAAGTAAGGCTGCCAAGAGGACTTGAAAGCGGGGCAGAATTGCAGGAAACCGATTTCAGGAGGTAGACTGGAATTGCATTGAAAGCATAGGAAAAGAGGCAGAACGTCCACAATGATGCACTTGGCCAAAAAGGGCGTATGCGTTTTTTCCTGAATATATTCAGGAAAAAACGCATACGCCCTTTTTGGCCAACCAAGCAAGCTTGCAAAGGAAATGTGCACTACAATGAAGTCTCACTTCCCCCCGGTCAAAAGGGCCATCTGAAAAAAGTGTAAAATCCAGAAAGGCAGGACAGGCCATGGAGAACTGGGAGCCTTGTTATGCTGATGGGCGGGATGTAAATTGCCAACAGCCACTCGGGAGAAGTGTATGGTGTTTCCTGAATCATCTAAAAAACAAAGCAACAGAGCCTAGGGCACTTCCACTTATGGTCCTATAGCTTAGGGAAATTAAAATCAAAAGACACAGCCACCCCAAAGGTTGGGACGGCTCTGTTTACAAGAACCTGGTTTACGGTACAAGTTCAATATCGCAGAAAGTGAAAAATGGATAAAGAAGTTGTGGTACTTACGTACAATGCAATATCACTCAGCAATGAAATCTATGTCATCAGGCCCGTAGCAGCATAATGAGTGGATTCAGGTATGATGATTCTAACTGAAATAAGTCACACAGAAAAAGAAACATCATAAGATATCATTAATACACGGAATGTAAACTTGGCTACACAGGAACTGAATTACAAAACAGAACAGGGTCTCAAATTTAGAAACCCAACTTATGCTTGCTTAAGGGGAAAGGTGAGTTGGGGTGCTGCATAAAACCAGAGATTGAAATGAGCACAGATAAAGTTCCTTAAGCCAAATATGGAATAGACAAGAGCTACTCCTTGCTCAACGAAATGGACTCAACACCCCATATTAAACGCCTAAGAATGTACCTGACTAGGAATTATCTTAAAACCTATGGACTGCTATGTCTCCGAAAGAGAATCAAGCGTGTGTACAGGGGCATAAACGCAGCAGTGATAGGATTGGAGAGGTTCGGTGAGCAAATGAAGACCCTTTGAAGTCATATTGCATGGTACCCATTCCACGGGTCTCAACTCTCCAGGTTTAAGGTATTCTTCCTTCAGCTAAAACATGCATGTGGAACCCAGAGTATGATCAACCGTGTGATCGGGAGACGTGTTCCAATATGTGTCAGTTTTCGTCCCCTGGTACTCGGGTGCAACATTCCAGACGCTTTACTAACACTCTCCCGACTTGGAGAGTCAGTGCCTTTAACCTCCTGTTTGGCCCAGTTTGCAATTTCTGCGGAAGATGAACAGGAATAGGGAGAACCAATGACAGACTAGATGGAGGTGTCTGGACGGGCAAATTTAACTCTCATTTCCCACCAGGAAGAGGAATTAACCAAAGGCTCAGCGTGCCGTGCCGGAACCAGATTAGGGCCTGAAGCCATCCTGCGGTGTTGCGGCCAGCTCACGAGAAAGCGACTTGAAGAAAGGAGCTCAGGGGCACTGTAATTCACAAACCTGCAGAGTTATAAATGACAGCTATCGTCCAAAAATATACTGAAGTAAGGCTGCCAAGAGGACTTGAAAGCGGGGCAGAATTGCAGGAAACCGATTTCAGGAGGTAGACTGGAATTGCATTGAAAGCATAGGAAAAGAGGCAGAACGTCCACAATGATGCACTTGGCCAAAAAGGGCGTATGCGTTTTTTCCTGAATATATTCAGGAAAAAACGCATACGCCCTTTTTGGCCAACCAAGCAAGCTTGCAAAGGAAATCTGCACTACAATGAAGTCTCACTTCCTCCCGGTCAAAAGGGCCATCTGAAAAAAGTGTAAAATCCAGAAAGGCAGGACAGGCCATGGAGAACTGGGAGCCTTGTTATGC
Organism: Lagenorhynchus albirostris; assembly: GCF_949774975.1. NCBI lineage: Eukaryota > Metazoa > Chordata > Mammalia > Artiodactyla > Delphinidae > Lagenorhynchus > Lagenorhynchus albirostris. Next base: position 382,160 of record NW_026783343.1, read on the forward strand.
TGATGGGCGGGATGTCAATTGCCAACAGCCACTCGGGAGAAGTGTATGGTGTTTCCTGAAACATCTAAAAAACAAAGCAACAGAGCCTAGGGCACTTCCACTTATGGTCCTATAGCTTAGGGAAATTAAAATCAAAAAGACACAGCCACCCCACAAGTTGGGACGGCTCTGTTTACAAGAACCACGTTTACGGTACAAGTTCAATATCACAGAAAGTGAAAAATGGATAAAGAAGTTGTGGTACTTACGTACAATGCAATATCACTCAGCAATGAAATCTATGTCATCAGGCCCGTAGCAGCATAATGAGTGGATTCAGGTACGATGATTCTAACTGAAATAAGTCACACAGGAAAAGAAACATCATAAGATATCACTAATACACGGAATGTAACCTTGGCTACACAGGAACTGAATTACAAAACAGAACAGGGTCTCCAATTTAGAAAACCAACTTATGCTTGCTTAAGTGGAAAGGTGAGTTGGAGTGCTGCATAAAACCAGAGATTGAAATGAGCACAGATAAAGTTCCTTAAGCCAAATATGGAATAGACAAGAGCTACTCCTTGCTCAACGAAATGGACTCAACACCCCATATTAAACGCCTAAGAGTGTACCTGACTACGAAGTATCTTAAATCCTATGGATTGCTATGTCTCTGAAAGAGAATCAAGTGTGTGTACAGGGGCATAAACGCAGCAGTGATAGGATTGGAGAGGTTCGGTGAGCAAATGAAGACCCTTTGAAGTCATATTGCATGGTACCCATTCCACGGGTCTCAACTCTCCAGGTTTAAGGTATTCTTCCTTCAGCTAAAACATGCATGTGGAACCCAGAGTATGATCAACCGTGTGATCGGGAGACGTGTTCCAATATGTGTCAGTTTTCGTCCCCTGGTACTCGGGTGCAACATTCCAGACGCTTTACTAACACTCTCCCGACTTGGAGAGTCAGTGCCTTTAACCTCCTGTTTGGCCCAGTTTGCAATTTCTGCGGAAGATGAACAGGAATAGGGAGAACCAATGACAGACCAGCTGGAGGTGTCTGGACGGGCAAATTTAACTCTCATTTCCCACCAGGAAGAGGAATTAACCAAAGGCTCAGCGTGCCGTGCCGGAACCAGATTAGGGCCTGAAGCCATCCTGCGGTGTTGCGGCCAGCTCACGAGAAAGCGACTTGAAGAAAGGAGCTCAGGGGCACTGTAATTCACAAACCTGCAGAGTTATAAATGACAGCTATCGTCCAAAAATATACTGAAGTAAGGCTGCCAAGAGGACTTGAAAGCGGGGCAGAATTGCAGAAAACCGATTTCAGGAGGTAGACTGGAATTGCATTGAAAGCATAGGAAAAGAGGCAGAACGTCCACAATGATGCACTTGGCCAAAAAGGGCGTATGCGTTTTTTCCTGAATATATTCAGGAAAAAACGCATACGCCCTTTTTGGCCAACCAAGCAAGCTTGCAAAGGAAATCTGCACTACAATGAAGTCTCACTTCCCCCCGGTCAAAAGGGCCATCTGAAAAAAGTGTAAAATCCAGAAAGGCAGGACAGGCCATGGAGAACTGGGAGCCTTGTTATGCTGATGGGCGGGATGTCAATTGCCAACAGCCACTCGGGAGAAGTGTATGGTGTTTCCTGAAACATCTAAAAAACAAAGCAACAGAGCCTAGGGCACTTCCACTTATGGTCCTATAGCTTAGGGAAATTAAAATCAAAAAGACACAGCCACCCCAAAGGTTGGGACGGCTCTGTTTACAAGAACCTGGTTTACGGTACAAGTTCAATATCGCAGAAAGTGAAAAATGGATAAAGAAGTTGTGGTACTTACGTACAATGCAGTATCACTCAGCAATGAAATCTATGTCATCAGGCCCGTAGCAGCATAATGAGTGGATTCAGGTACGATGATTCTAACTGAAATAAGTCTCACAGGAAAAGAAACATCATAAGATATCACTAATACACGGAATGTAACCTTGGCTACACAGAAACTGAATTACAAAACAGAACAGGGTCTCCAATTTAGAAAACCAACTTATGCTTGCTTAAGGGGAAAGGTGAGTTGGGGTGTTGCATAAAACCAGAGATTGAAATGAGCACAGATAAAGTTCCTTAAGCCAAATATGGAATAGACAAGAGCTACTCCTTGCTCAAGGAAATGGACTCAACACCCCATATTAAACGCCTAAGAATGTACCTGACTAGGAAGTATCTTAAAACCTATGGATTGCTATGTCTCCAAAAGAGAATCAAGCGTGTGTAGAGGGGCATAAATGCAGCAGTGATAGGACTGGAGAGGCTCGGTGAGCAAATGAAGACCCTTTGAAGTCATATTGCATGGTACCCATTCCACGGGTCTCAACTCTCCAGGTTTAAGGTATTCTTCCTTCAGCTAAAACATGCATGTGGAACCCAGAGTATGATCAACCGTGTGATCGGGAGACGTGTTCCAATATGTGTCAGTTTTCGTCCCCTGGTACTCGGGTGCAACATTCCAGACGCTTTACTAACACTCTCCCGACTTGGAGAGTCAGTGCCTTTAACCTCCTGTTTGGCCCAGTTTGCAATTTCTGCGGAAGATGAACAGGAATAGGGAGAACCAATGACAGACTAGCTGGAGGTGTCTGGACGGGCAAATTTAACTCTCATTTCCCACCAGGAAGAGGAATTAACCAAAGGCTCAGCGTGCCGTGCCGGAACCAGATTAGGGCCTGAAGCCATCCTGCGGTGTTGCGGCCAGCTCACGAGAAAGCGAGTTGAAGAAAGGAGCTCAGGGGCACTGTAATTCACAAACCTGCAGAGTTATAAATGACAGCTATCGTCCAAAAATATACTGAAGTAAGGCTGCCAAGAGGACTTGAAAGCGGGGCAGAATTGCAGGAAACCGATTTCAGGAGGTAGACTGGAATTGCATTGAAAGCATAGGAAAAGAGGCAGAACGTCCACAATGATGCACTTGGCCAAAAAGGGCGTATGCGTTTTTTCCTGAATATATTCAGGAAAAAACGCATACGCCCTTTTTGGCCAACCAAGCAAGCTTGCAAAGGAAATCTGCACTACAATGAAGTCTCACTTCCCCCCGGTCAAAAGGGCCATCTGAAAAAAGTGTAAAATCCAGAAAGGCAGGACAGGCCATGGAGAACTGGGAGCCTTGTTATGCTGATGGGCGGGATGTAAATTGCCAACAGCCACTCGGGAGAAGTGTATGGTGTTTCCTGAATCATCTAAAAAACAAAGCAACAGAGCCTAGGGCACTTCCACTTATGGTCCTATAGCTTAGGGAAATTAAAATCAAAAGACACAGCCACCCCAAAGGTTGGGACGGCTCTGTTTACAAGAACCTGGTTTACGGTACAAGTTCAATATCGCAGAAAGTGAAAAATGGATAAAGAAGTTGTGGTACTTACGTACAATGCAATATCACTCAGCAATGAAATCTATGTCATCAGGCCCGTAGCAGCATAATGAGTGGATTCAGGTATGATGATTCTAACTGAAATAAGTCACACAGAAAAAGAAACATCATAAGATATCATTAATACACGGAATGTAAACTTGGCTACACAGGAACTGAATTACAAAACAGAACAGGGTCTCAAATTTAGAAACCCAACTTATGCTTGCTTAAGGGGAAAGGTGAGTTGGGGTGCTGCATAAAACCAGAGATTGAAATGAGCACAGATAAAGTTCCTTAAGCCAAATATGGAATAGACAAGAGCTACTCCTTGCTCAACGAAATGGACTCAACACCCCATATTAAACGCCTAAGAATGTACCTGACTAGGAATTATCTTAAAACCTATGGACTGCTATGTCTCCGAAAGAGAATCAAGCGTGTGTACAGGGGCATAAACGCAGCAGTGATAGGATTGGAGAGGTTCGGTGAGCAAATGAAGACCCTTTGAAGTCATATTGCATGGTACCCATTCCACGGGTCTCAACTCTCCAGGTTTAAGGTATTCTTCCTTCAGCTAAAACATGCATGTGGAACCCAGAGTATGATCAACCGTGTGATCGGGAGACGTGTTCCAATATGTGTCAGTTTTCGTCCCCTGGTACTCGGGTGCAACATTCCAGACGCTTTACTAACACTCTCCCGACTTGGAGAGTCAGTGCCTTTAACCTCCTGTTTGGCCCAGTTTGCAATTTCTGCGGAAGATGAACAGGAATAGGGAGAACCAATGACAGACTAGATGGAGGTGTCTGGACGGGCAAATTTAACTCTCATTTCCCACCAGGAAGAGGAATTAACCAAAGGCTCAGCGTGCCGTGCCGGAACCAGATTAGGGCCTGAAGCCATCCTGCGGTGTTGCGGCCAGCTCACGAGAAAGCGACTTGAAGAAAGGAGCTCAGGGGCACTGTAATTCACAAACCTGCAGAGTTATAAATGACAGCTATCGTCCAAAAATATACTGAAGTAAGGCTGCCAAGAGGACTTGAAAGCGGGGCAGAATTGCAGGAAACCGATTTCAGGAGGTAGACTGGAATTGCATTGAAAGCATAGGAAAAGAGGCAGAACGTCCACAATGATGCACTTGGCCAAAAAGGGCGTATGCGTTTTTTCCTGAATATATTCAGGAAAAAACGCATACGCCCTTTTTGGCCAACCAAGCAAGCTTGCAAAGGAAATCTGCACTACAATGAAGTCTCACTTCCTCCCGGTCAAAAGGGCCATCTGAAAAAAGTGTAAAATCCAGAAAGGCAGGACAGGCCATGGAGAACTGGGAGCCTTGTTATGCTGATGGGCGGGATGTCAATTGCCAACAGCCACTCGGGAGAAGTGTATGGTGTTTCCTGAAACATCTAAAAAACAAAGCAACAGAGCCTAGGGCACTTCCACTTATGGTCCTATAGCTTAGGGAAATTAAAATCAAAAAGACACAGCCACCCCACAAGTTGGGACGGCTCTGTTTACAAGAACCACGTTTACGGTACAAGTTCAATATCACAGAAAGTGAAAAATGGATAAAGAAGTTGTGGTACTTACGTACAATGCAATATCACTCAGCAATGAAATCTATGTCATCAGGCCCGTAGCACCATAATGAGTGGATTCAGGTACGATGATTCTAACTGAAATAAGTCACACAGGAAAAGAAACATCATAAGATATCACTAATACACGGAATGTAACCTTGGCTACACAGGAACTGAATTACAAAACAGAACAGGGTCTCCAATTTAGAAAACCAACTTATGCTTGCTTAAGTGGAAAGGTGAGTTGGAGTGCTGCATAAAACCAGAGATTGAAATGAGCACAGATAAAGTTCCTTAAGCCAAATATGGAATAGACAAGAGCTACTCCTTGCTCAACGAAATGGACTCAACACCCCATATTAAACGCCTAAGAATGTACCTGACTAGGAAGTATCTTAAAACCTATGGACTGCTATGTCTCCGAAAGAGAATCAAGCGAGTGTACAGGGGCATAAATGCAGCAGTGATAGGACTGGAGAGGTTCGGTGAGCAAATGAAGACCCTTTGAAGTCATATTGCATGGTACCCATTCCACGGGTCTCAACTCTCCAGGTTTAAGGTATTCTTCCTTCAGCTAAAACATGCATGTGGAACCCAGAGTATGATCAACCGTGTGATCGGGAGACGTGTTCCAATATGTCTCAGTTTTCGTCCCCTGGTACTCGGGTGCAACATTCCAGACGCTTTACTAACACTCTCCCGACTTGGAGAGTCAGTGCCTTTAACCTCCTGTTTGGCCCAGTTTGCAATTTCTGCGGAAGATGAACAGGAATAGGGAGAACCAATGACAGACTAACTGGAGGTGTGTGGACGGGCAAATTTAACTCTCATTTCCCACCAGGAAGAGGAATTAACCAAAGGCTCAGCGTGCCGTGCCGGAACCAGATTAGGGCCTGAAGCCATCCTGCGGTGTTGCGGCCAGCTCACGAGAAAGCGAGTTGAAGAAAGGAGCTCAGGGGCACTGTAATTCACAAACCTGCAGAGTTATAAATGACAGCTATCGTCCAAAAATATACTGAAGTAAGGCTGCCAAGAGGACTTGAAAGCGGGGCAGAATTGCAGGCAACCGATTTCAGGAGGTAGACTGGAATTGCATTAAAAGCATAGGAAAAGAGGCAGAACGTCCACAATGATGCACTTGGCCAAAAAGGGCGTATGCGTTTTTTCCTGAATATATTCAGGAAAAAACGCATACGCCCTTTTTGGCCAACCAAGCAAGCTTGCAAAGGAAATCTGCACTACAATGAAGTCTCACTTCCCCCCGGTCAAAAGGGCCATCTGAAAAAAGTGTAAAATCCAGAAAGGCAGGACAGGCCATAGAGAACTGGGAGCCTTGTTATGCTGATGGGCGGGATGTCAATTGCCAACAGCCACGCCGGAGAAGTGTATGGTGTTTCCTGAAACATCTAAAAAACAAAGCAACAGAACCTAGGGCACTTCCACTTATGGTCCTATAGCTTAGGGAAATTAAAATCAAAAAGACACAGCCACCCCAAAAGTTGGGACGGCTCTGTTTACAAGAAACACGTTTACGGTACAAGTTCAATATCACAGAAAGTGAAAAATGGATAAAGAAATTGTGGTACTTACGTACAATGCAGTATCACTCAGCAATGAAATCTATGTCATCAGGCCCGTAGCAGCATAATGAGTGGATTCAGGTATGATGATTCTAACTGAAATAAGTCACACAGAAAAAGAAACATCATAAGATATCACTAATACACGGAATGTAAACTTGGCTACACAGGAACTGAATTACAAAACAGAACAGGGTGTCAAATTTAGAAAACCAACTTTTGCTTGCTTAAGGGGAAAGCTGAGTTGGGGTGCTGCATAAAACCAGAGATTGAAATGAGCACAGATAAAGTTCCTTAAGCCAAATATGGAATAGACAAGAGCTACTCCTTGCTCAACGAAATGGACTCAACACCCCATATTAAACGCCTAAGAATGTACCTGACTAGGAATTATCTTAAAACCTATGGACTGCTATGTCTCCGAAAGAGAATCAAGCGTGTGTACAGGGGCATAAATGCAGCAGTGATAGGATTGGAGAAGTTCGGTGAGCAAATGAAGACCCTTTGAAGTCATATTGCATGGTACCCATTCCACGGGTCTCAACTCTCCAGGTTTAAGGTATTCTTCCTTCAGCTAAAACATGCATGTGGAACCCAGAGTATGATCAACCGTGTGATCGGGAGACGTGTTCTAATATGTGTCAGTTTTCGTCCCCTGGTACTCGGGTGCAACATTCCAGACGCTTTACTAACACTCTCCCGACTTGGAGAGTCAGTGCCTTTAACCTCCTGTTTGGCCCAGTTTGCAATTTCTGCGGAAGATGAACAGGAAATGGGATAACCAATGACAGACTAGCTGGAGGTGTCTGGACGGGCAAATTTAACTCTCATTTCCCACCAGGAAGAGGAATTAACCAAAGGCTCAGCGTGCCGTGCCGGAACCAGATTAGGGCCTGAAGCCATCCTGCGGTGTTGTGGCCAGCTCACGAGAAAGCGAATTGAAGAAAGGAGCTCAGGGGCACTGTAATTCACAAACCTGCAGAGTTATAAATGACAGCTATAGTCCAAAAATATACTGAAGTAAGGCTGCCAAGAGGACTTGAAAGCGGGGCAGAATTGCAGGAAACCGATTTCAGGAGGTAGACTGGAATTGCATTGAAAGCATAGGAAAAGAGGCAGAACGTCCACAATGATGCACTTGGCCAAAAAGGGCGTATGCGTTTTTTCCTGAATATATTCAGGAAAAAACGCATACGCCCTTTTTGGCCAACCAAGCAAGCTTGCAAAGGAAATCTGCACTACAATGAAGTCTCACTTCCCCCCGGTCAAAAGGGCCATCTGATAAAAGTGTAAAATCCAGAAAGGCAGGACAGGCCATGGAGAACTGGGAGCCTTGTTATGCTGATGGGCGGGATGTCAATTGCCAACAGCCACTCGGGAGAAGTGTATGGTGTTTCCTGAAACATCTAATAAACAAAGCAACAGAGCCTAGGGCACTTCCACTTATGGTCCTGTAGCTTAGGGAAATTAAAATCAAAAAGACACAGCCACCCCAAAGGTTGGGACGGCTCTGTTTACAAGAACCTGGTTTACGGTACAAGTTCAATATCGCAGAAAGTGAAAAATGGATAAAGATGTTGTGGTACTTACGTACAATGCAATATCACACAGCAATGAAATCTATGTCATCAGGCCCGTAGCAGCATAATGAGTGGATTCAGGTACGATGATTCTAACTGAAATAAGTCACACAGGAAAAGAAACATCATAAGATATCACTAATACACGGAATGTAAACTTGGCTACACAGGAACTGAATTACAAAACAGAACAGGGTCTCAAATTTAGAAAACCAACTTATGCTTGCTTTAGGGGAAAGGTGAGTTGGGGTGCTGCATAAAACCAGAGATTGAAATGAGCACAGATAAAGTTCCTTAAGCCAAATATGGAATAGACAAGAGCTACTCCTTGCTCAACGAAATGGACTCAACACCCCATATTAAACGCCTAAGAATGTACCTGACTAGGAAGTATCTTAAAACCTATGGACTGCTATGTCTCCGAAAGAGAATCAAGCGAGTGTACAGGGGCATAAACGCAGCAGTGATAGGACTGGAGAGGTTCGGTGAGCAAATGAAGACCCTTTGAAGTCATATTGCATGGTACCCATTCCACGGGTCTCAACTCTCCAGGTTTAAGGTATTCTTCCTTCAGCTAAAACATGCATGTGGAACCCAGAGTATGATCAACCGTGTGATCGCGAGACGTGTTCCAATATGTCTCAGTTTTCGTCCCCTGGTACTCGGGTGCAACATTCCAGACGCTTTACTAACACTCTCCCGACTTGGAGAGTCAGTGCCTTTAACCTCCTGTTTGGCCCAGTTTGCAATTTCTGCGGAAGATGAACAGGAATAGAGAGAACCAATGACAGACTAGCTGGAGGTGTCTGGACGGGCAAATTTAACTCTCATTTCCCACCAGGAAGAGGAATTAACCAAAGGCTCAGCGTGCCGTGCCGGAACCAGATTAGGGCCTGAAGCCATCCTGCGGTGTTGCGGCCAGCTCACGAGAAAGCGAGTTGAAGAAAGGAGCTCAGGGGCACTGTAATTCACAAACCCGCAGAGTTATAAATGATAGCTATCGTCCAAAAATATACTGAAGTAAGGCTGCCAAGAGGACTTGAAAGCGGGGCAGAATTGCAGGAAACCGATTTCAGGAGGTAGACTGGAATTGCATTGAAAGCATAGGAAAAGAGGCAGAACGTCCACAATGATGCACTTGGCCAAAAAGTGCGTATGCGTTTTATCCTGAATATATTCAGGAAAAAACGCATACGCCCTTTTTGGCAAACCAAGCAAGCTTGCAAAGGAAATCTGCACTACAATGAAGTCTCACTTCCCCCCGGTCAAAAGGGCCATCTGAAAAAAGTGTAAAATCCAGAAAGGCAGTACAGGCCATGGAGAACTGGGAGCCTTGTTATGCTGATGGGCGGGATGTAAATTGCCAACAGCCACTCCGGAGAAGTGTATGGTGTTTCCTGAAACATCTAAAAAACAAAGCAGCAGAACCTAGGGCACTTCCACTTATGGTCCTATAGCTTAGGGAAATTAAAATCAAAAAGACACAGCCACCCCAAAGTTTGGCACGGCTGTGTTTACAAGAACCACGTTTACGGTACAAGTTCAATATCGCAGAAAGTGAAAAATGGATAAAGAAGTTGTGGTACTTACGTACAATGCTATATCACTCAGCAAGGAAATCTATGTCATCAGGCGCGTAGCAGCATAATCAGTGGATTCAGGTATGATGATTCTAACTGAAATAAGTCACACAGAAAAAGAAACATCATAAGATATCACTAATACACGGAATGTAACCTTGGCTACACAGGAACTGAATTACAAAACAGAACAGGGTCTCAAATTTAGAAAACCAACTTATGCTTGCTTAAGGGGAAAGGTGAGTTGGGGTGCTGCATAAAACCAGAGATTGAAACGAGCACAGATAAAGTTCCTTAAGCCAAATATGGAATAGACAAGAGCTACTCCTTGCTCAACGAAATGGACTCAACACCCCATATTAAATGCCTAAGAGTGTACCTGACTAGGAAGTATCTTAAAACCTATGGATTGCTATGACTCCGAAAGAGAATCAAGCGTGTGTACAGGGGCATAAACGCAGCAGTGATAGGATTGGAGAAGTTCGGTGAGCAAATGAAGACCCTTTGAAGTCATATTGCATGGTACCCATTCCACGGGTCTCAACTCTCCAGGTTTAAGGTATTCTTCCTTCAGCTAAAACATGCATGTGGAACCCAGAGTATGATCAACCATGTGATCGGGAGACGTGTTCAAATATGTCTCAGTTTTCGTCCCCTGGTACTCGGGTGCAACATTCCAGACGCTTTACTAACACTCTCCCGACTTGGAGAGTCAGTGCCTTTAACCTCCTGTTTGGCCCAGTTTGCAATTTCTGCGGAAGATGAACAGGAAATGGGAGAACCAATGACAGACTAGCTGGAGGTGTCTGGACGGGCAAATTTAACTCTCATTTCCCACCAGGAAGAGGAATTAACCAAAGGCTCAGCATGCCGTGCCGGAACCAGATTAGGGCCTGAAGCAATCCTGCGGTGTTGCGGCCAGCTCACGAGAAAGCGAGTTGAAGAAAGGAGCTCAGGGGCACTGTAATTCACAAACCTGCAGAGTTATAAATGACAGCTATCGTCCAAAAATATACTGAAGTAAGGCTGCCAAGAGGACTTGAAAGCGGGGCAGAATTGCAGGAAACCGATTTCAGGAGGTAGACTGGAATTGCATTTAAAGCATAGGAAAAGAGGCAGAACGTCCACAATGATGCACTTGGCCAAAAAGGGCGTATGCGTTTTATCCTGAATATATTCAGGAAAAAACGCATACGCCCTTTTTGGCCAACCAAGCAAGCTTGCAAAGGAAATCTGCACTACAATGAAGTCTCACTTCCCCCCGGTCAAAAGGGCCATCTGAAAAAAGTGTAAAATCCAGAAAGGCAGGACAGGCCATGGAGAACTGGGAGCCTTGTTATGCTGATGGGCGGGATGTCAATTGCCAACAGCCACTCGGGAGAAGTGTATGGTGTTTCCTGAAACATCTAAAAAACAAAGCAACAGAGCCTAGGGCACTTCCACTTATGGTCCTATAGCTTAGGGAAATTAAAATCAAAAAGACACAGCCACCCCAAAGGTTGGGACGGCTCTGTTTACAAGAACCTGGTTTATGGTACAAGTTCAATATCGCAGAAAGTGAAAAATGGATAAAGATGTTGTGGTACTTACGTACAATGCAATATCAAACAGCAATGAAATCTATGTCATCAGGCCCGTAGCAGCATAATGAGTGGATTCAGGTATGATGATTCTAACTGAAATAAGTCACACAGAAAAAGAAACATCATAAGATATCACTAATACACGGAATGTAAACTTGGCTACACAGGAACTGAATTACAAAACAGAACAGGGTCTCAAATTTAGAAAACCAACTTTTGCTTGCTTAAGGGGAAAGCTGAGTTGGGGTGCTGCATAAAACCAGAGATTGAAATGAGCACAGATAAAGTTCCTTAAGCCAAATATGGAATAGACAAGAGCTACTCCTTGCTCAACGAAATGGACTCAACACCCCATATTAAACGCCTAAGAATGTACCTGACTAGGAATTATCTTAAAACCTATGGACTGCTATGTCTCCGAAAGAGAATCAAGCGTGTGTACAGGGGCATAAATGCAGCAGTGATAGGATTGGAGAGTTTCGGTGAGCAAATGAAGACCCTTTGAAGTCATATTGCATGGTACCCATTCCACGGGTCTCAACTCTCCAGGTTTAAGGTATTCTTCCTTCAGCTAAAACATGCATGTGGAACCCAGAGTATGATCAACCGTGTGATCGGGAGACGTGTTCCAATATGTGTCAGTTTTCGTCCCCTGGTACTCGGGTGCAACATTCCAGACGCTTTACTAACACTCTCCCGACTTGGAGAGTCAGTGCCTTTAACCTCCTGTTTGGCCCAGTTTGCAATTTCTGCGGAAGATGAACAGGAATAGGGAGAACCAATGACAGACCAGCTGGAGGTGTCTGGACGGGCAAATTTAACTCTCATTTCCCACCAGGAAGAGGAATTAACCAAAGGCTCAGCGTGCCATGCCGGAACCAGATTAGGGCCTGAAGCCATCCTGCGGTGTTGCGGCCAGCTCACGAGAAAGCGAGTTGAAGAAAGGAGCTCAGGGGCACTGTAATTCAAAAACCCGCAGAGTTATAAATGATAGCTATCGTCCAAAAATATACTGAAGTAAGGCTGCCAAGAGGACTTGAAAGCGGGGCAGAATTGCAGGAAACCGATTTCAGGAGGTAGACTGGAATTGCATTGAAAGCATAGGAAAAGAGGCAGAACGTCCACAATGATGCACTTGGCCAAAAAGTGCGTATGCGTTTTATCCTGAATATATTCAGGAAAAAACGCATATGCACTTTTTGGCCAACCAAGCAAGCTTGCAAAGGAAATCTGCACTACAATGAAGTCTCACTTCCCCCCGGTCAAAAGGGCCATCTGAAAAAAGTGTAAAATCCAGAAAGGCAGTACAGGCCATGGAGAACTGGGAGCCTTGTTATGCTGATGGGCGGGATGTAAATTGCCAACAGCCACTCCGGAGAAGTGTATGGTGTTTCCTGAAACATCTAAAAAACAAAGCAGCAGAACCTAGGGCACTTCCACTTATGGTCCTATAGCTTAGGGAAATTAAAATCAAAAAGACACAGCCACCCCAAAGTTTGGCACGGCTGTGTTTACAAGAACCACGTTTACGGTACAAGTTCAATATCGCAGAAAGTGAAAAATGGATAAAGAAGTTGTGGTACTTACGTACAATGCAGTATCACTCAGCAAGGAAATCTATGTCATCAGGCCCGTAGCAGCATAATGAGTGGATTCAGGTACGATGATTCTAACTGAAATAAGTCACACAGGAAAAGAAACATCATAAGATATCACTAATACACGGAATGTAACCTTGGCTACACAGGAACTGAATTACAAAACAGAACAGGGTCTCCAATTTAGAAAACCAACTTATGCTTGCTTAAGTGGAAAGGTGAGTTGGAGTGCTGCATAAAACCAGAGATTGAAATGAGCACAGATAAAGTTCCTTAAGCCAAATATGGAATAGACAAGAGCTACTCCTTGCTCAACGAAATGGACTCAACACCCCATATTAAACGCCTAAGAGTGTACCTGACTAGGAAGTATCTTAAAACCTATGGATTGCTATGTCTCTGAAAGAGAATCAAGCGTGTGTACAGGGGCATAAACGCAGCAGTGATAGGATTGGAGAGGTTCGGTGAGCAAATGAAGACCCTTTGAAGTCATATTGCATGGTACCCATTCCACGGGTCTCAACTCTCCAGGTTTAAGGTATTCTTCCTTCAGCTAAAACATGCATGTGGAACCCAGAGTATGATCAACCGTGTGATCGGGAGACGTGTTCCAATATGTGTCAGTTTTCGTCCCCTGGTACTCGGGTGCAACATTCCAGACGCTTTACTAACACTCTCCCGACTTGGAGAGTCAGTGCCTTTAACCTCCTGTTTGGCCCAGTTTGCAATTTCTGTGGAAGATGAACAGGAATAGGGAGAACCAATGACAGACCAGCTGGAGGTGTCTGGACGGGCAAATTTAACTCTCATTTCCCACCAGGAAGAGGAATTAACCAAAGGCTCAGCGTGCCGTGCCGGAACCAGATTAGGGCCTGAAGCCATCCTGCGGTGTTGCGGCCAGCTCACGAGAAAGCGAGTTGAAGAAAGGAGCTCAGGGGCACTGTAATTCACAAACCTGCAGAGTTATAAATGACAGCTATCGTCCAAAAATATACTGAAGTAAGGCTGCCAAGAGGACTTGAAAGCGGGGCAGAATTGCAGGAAACCGATTTCAGGAGGTAGACTGGAATTGCATTGAAAGCATAGGAAAAGAGGCAGAACGTCCACAATGATGCACTTGGCCAAAAAGGGCGTATGCGTTTTTTCCTGAATATATTCAGGAAAAAACGCATACGCCCTTTTTGGCCAACCAAGCAAGCTTGCAAAGGAAATCTGCACTACAATGAAGTCTCACTTCCCCCCGGTCAAAAGGGCCATCTGAAAAAAGTGTAAAATCCAGAAAGGCAGGACAGGCCATGGAGAACTGGGAGCCTTGTTATGCTGATGGGCGGGATGTCAATTGCCAACAGCCACTCGGGAGAAGTGTATGGTGTTTCCTGAAACATCTAAGAAACAAAGCAACAGAGCCTAGGGCACTTCCACTTATGGTCCTATAGCTTAGGGAAATTAAAATCAAAAAGACACAGCCACCCCAAAAGTTGGGACGGCTCTGTTTACAAGAAACATGTTTACGGTACAAGTTCAATATCACAGAAAGTGAAAAATGGATAAAGAAGTTGTGGTACTTACGTACAATGCAATATCACTCAGCAATGAAATCTATGTCATCAGGCCCGTAGCAGCATAATGAGTGGATTCAGGTATGATGATTCTAACTGAAATAAGTCACACAGAAAATGAAACATCATAAGATATCACTAATACACGGAATGTAAGCTTGGCTACACAGGAACTGAATTACAAAACAGAACAGGGTCTCAAATTTAGAAAACCAACTTTTGCTTGCTTAAGGGGAAAGCTGAGTTGGGGTGCTGCATAAAACCAGAGATTGAAATGAGCACAGATAAAGTTCCTTAAGCCAAATATGGAATAGACAAGAGCTACTCCTTGCTCAACGAAATGGACTCAACACCCCATATTAAACGCCTAAGAATGTACCTGACTAGGAATTATCTTAAAACCTATGGACTGCTATGTCTCCGAAAGAGAATCAAGCGTGTGTACAGGGGCATAAACGCAGCAGTGATAGGATTGGAGAAGTTCGGTGAGCAAATGAAGACCCTTTGAAGTCATATTGCATGGTACCCATTCCACGGGTCTCAACTCTCCAGGTTTAAGGTATTCTTCCTTCAGCTAAAACATGCATGTGGAACCCAGAGTATGATCAACCGTGTGATCGGGAGACGTGTTCCAATATGTGTCAGTTTTCGTCCCCTGGTACTCGGGTGCAACATTCCAGACGCTTTACTAACACTCTCCCGACTTGGAGAGTCAGTGCCTTTAACCTCCTGTTTGGCCCAGTTTGCAATTTCTGCGGAAGATGAACAGGAAATGGGAGAACCAATGACAGACTAGCTGGAGGTGTCTGGACGGGCAAATTTAACTCTCATTTCCCACCAGGAAGAGGAATTAACCAAAGGCTCAGCGTGCCGTGCCGGAACCAGATTAGGGCCTGAAGCCATCCTGCGGTGTTGTGGCCAGCTCACGAGAAAGCGAATTGAAGAAAGGAGCTCAGGGGCACTGTAATTCACAAACCTGCAGAGTTATAAATGACAGCTATAGTCCAAAAATATACTGAAGTAAGGCTGCCAAGAGGACTTGAAAGCGGGGCAGAATTGCAGGAAACCGATTTCAGGAGGTAGACTGGAATTGCATTGAAAGCATAGGAAAAGAGGCAGAACGTCCACAATGATGCACTTGGCCAAAAAGGGCGTATGCGTTTTTTCCTGAATATATTCAGGAAAAAACGCATACGCCCTTTTTGGCCAACCAAGCAAGCTTGCAAAGGAAATCTGCACTACAATGAAGTCTCACTTCCCCACGGTCAAAAGGGCCATCTGATAAAAGTGTAAAATCCAGAAAGGCAGGACAGGCCATGGAGAACTGGGAGCCTTGTTATGCTGATGGGCGGGATGTAAATTGCCAACAGCCACTCGGGAGAAGTGTATGGTGTTTCCTGAAACATCTAAAAAACAAAGCAACAGAGCCTAGGGCACTTCCACTTATGGTCCTGTAGCTTAGGGAAATTAAAATCAAAAAGACACAGCCACCCCAAAGGTTGGGACGGCTCTGTTTACAAGAACCTGGTTTATGGTACAAGTTCAATATCGCAGAAAGTGAAAAATGGATAAAGATGTTGTGGTACTTACGTACAATGCAATATCACACAGCAATGAAATCTATGTCATCAGGCCCGTAGCAGCATAATGAGTGGATTCAGGTACGATGATTCTAACTGAAATAAGTCACACAGGAAAAGAAACATCATAAGATATCACTAATACACGGAATGTAAACTTGGCTACACAGGAACTGAATTACAAAACAGAACAGGGTCTCAAATTTAGAAAACCAACTTATGCTTGCTTAAGGGGAAAGGTGAGTTGGGGTGCTGCATAAAACCAGAGATTGAAATGAGCACAGATAAAGTTCCTTAAGCCAAATATGGAATAGACAAGAGCTACTCCTTGCTCAACGAAATGGACTCAACACCCCATATTAAACGCCTAAGAGTGTACCTGACTAGGAAGTATCTTAAAACCTATGGATTGCTATGTCTCCGAAAGAGAATCAAGCGTGTGTACAGGGGCATACACGCAGCAGTGATAGGATTGGAGAGGTTCGGTGAGCAAATGAAGACCCTTTGAAGTCATATTGCATGGTACCCATTCCACGGGTCTCAACTCTCCAGGTTTAAGGTATTCTTCCTTCAGCTAAAACATGCATGTGGAACCCAGAGTATGATCAACCGTGTGATCGGGAGACGTGTTCCAATATGTGTCAGTTTTCGTCCCCTGGTACTCGGGTGCAACATTCCAGACGCTTTACTAACACTCTCCCGACTTGGAGAGTCAGTGCCTTTAACCTCCTGTTTGGCCCAGTTTGCAATTTCTGCGGAAGATGAACAGGAATAGGGAGAACCAATGACAGACTAGATGGAGGTGTCTGGACGGGCAAATTTAACTCTCATTTCCCACCAGGAAGAGGAATTAACCAAAGGCTCAGCGTGCCGTGCCGGAACCAGATTAGGGCCTGAAGCCATCCTGCGGTGTTGCGGCCAGCTCACGAGAAAGCGAGTTGAAGAAAGGAGCTCAGGGGCACTGTAATTCACAAACCTGCAGAGTTATAAATGACAGCTATCGTCCAAAAATATACTGAAGTAAGGCTGCCAAGAGGACTTGAAAGCGGGGCAGAATTGCAGGAAACCGATTTCAGGAGGTAGACTGGAATTGCATTTAAAGCATAGGAAAAGAGGCAGAACGTCCACAATGATGCACTTGGCCAAAAAGGGCGTATGCGTTTTATCCTGAATATATTCAGGAAAAAACGCATACGCCCTTTTTGGCCAACCAAGCAAGCTTGCAAAGGAAATCTGCACTACAATGAAGTCTCACTTCCCCCCGGTCAAAAGGGCCATCTGAAAAAAGTGTAAAATCCAGAAAGGCAGGACAGGCCATGGAGAACTGGGAGCCTTGTTATGCTGATGGGCGGGATGTCAATTGCCAACAGCCACTCGGGAGAAGTGTATGGTGTTTCCTGAAACATCTAAAAAACAAAGCAACAGAGCCTAGGGAACTTCCACTTATGGTCCTATAGCTTAGGGAAATTAAAATCAAAAAGACACAGCCACCCCAAAGGTTGGGACGGCTCTGTTTACAAGAACCTGGTTTATGGTACAAGTTCAATATCGCAGAAAGTGAAAAATGGATAAAGATGTTGTGGTACTTACGTACAATGCAATATCAAACAGCAATGAAATCTATGTCATCAGGCCCGTAGCAGCATAATGAGTGGATTCAGGTATGATGATTCTAACTGAAATAAGTCACACAGAAAAAGAAACATCATAAGATATCACTAATACACGGAATGTAAACTTGGCTACACAGGAACTGAATTACAAAACAGAACAGGGTCTCAAATTTAGAAAACCAACTTTTGCTTGCTTAAGGGGAAAGCTGAGTTGGGGTGCTGCATAAAACCAGAGATTGAAATGAGCACAGATAAAGTTCCTTAAGCCAAATATGGAATAGACAAGAGCTACTCCTTGCTCAACGAAATGGACTCAACACCCCATATTAAACGCCTAAGAATGTACCTGACTAGGAATTATCTTAAAACCTATGGACTGCTATGTCTCCGAAAGAGAATCAAGCGTGTGTACAGGGGCATAAATGCAGCAGTGATAGGATTGGAGAGTTTCGGTGAGCAAATGAAGACCCTTTGAAGTCATATTGCATGGTACCCATTCCACGGGTCTCAACTCTCCAGGTTTAAGGTATTCTTCCTTCAGCTAAAACATGCATGTGGAACCCAGAGTATGATCAACCGTGTGATCGGGAGACGTGTTCCAATATGTGTCAGTTTTCGTCCCCTGGTACTCGGGTGCAACATTCCAGACGCTTTACTAACACTCTCCCGACTTGGAGAGTCAGTGCCTTTAACCTCCTGTTTGGCCCAGTTTGCAATTTCTGCGGAAGATGAACAGGAATAGGGAGAACCAATGACAGACCAGCTGGAGGTGTCTGGACGGGCAAATTTAACTCTCATTTCCCACCAGGAAGAGGAATTAACCAAAGGCTCAGCGTGCCATGCCGGAACCAGATTAGGGCCTGAAGCCATCCTGCGGTGTTGCGGCCAGCTCACGAGAAAGCGAGTTGAAGAAAGGAGCTCAGGGGCACTGTAATTCACAAACCCGCAGAGTTATAAATGATAGCTATCGTCCAAAAATATACTGAAGTAAGGCTGCCAAGAGGACTTGAAAGCGGGGCAGAATTGCAGGAAACCGATTTCAGGAGGTAGACTGGAATTGCATTGAAAGCATAGGAAAAGAGGCAGAACGTCCACAATGATGCACTTGGCCAAAAAGTGCGTATGCGTTTTATCCTGAATATATTCAGGAAAAAACGCATATGCACTTTTTGGCCAACCAAGCAAGCTTGCAAAGGAAATCTGCACTACAATGAAGTCTCACTTCCCCCCGGTCAAAAGGGCCATCTGAAAAAAGTGTAAAATCCAGAAAGGCAGTACAGGCCATGGAGAACTGGGAGCCTTGTTATGCTGATGGGCGGGATGTAAATTGCCAACAGCCACTCCGGAGAAGTGTATGGTGTTTCCTGAAACATCTAAAAAACAAAGCAGCAGAACCTAAGGCACTTCCACTTATGGTCCTATAGCTTAGGGAAATTAAAATCAAAAAGACACAGCCACCCCAAAGTTTGGCACGGCTGTGTTTACAAGAACCACGTTTACGGTACAAGTTCAATATCGCAGAAAGTGAAAAATGGATAAAGAAGTTGTGGTACTTACGTACAATGCAGTATCACTCAGCAAGGAAATCTATGTCATCAGGCCCGTAGCAGCATAATGAGTGGATTCAGGTACGATGATTCTAACTGAAATAAGTCACACAGGAAAAGAAACATCATAAGATATCACTAATACACGGAATGTAACCTTGGCTACACAGGAACTGAATTACAAAACAGAACAGGGTCTCCAATTTAGAAAACCAACTTATGCTTGCTTAAGTGGAAAGGTGAGTTGGAGTGCTGCATAAAACCAGAGATTGAAATGAGCACAGATAAAGTTCCTTAAGCCAAATATGGAATAGACAAGAGCTACTCCTTGCTCAACGAAATGGACTCAACACCCCATATTAAACGCCTAAGAGTGTACCTGACTAGGAAGTATCTTAAAACCTATGGATTGCTATGTCTCTGAAAGAGAATCAAGCGTGTGTACAGGGGCATAAACGCAGCAGTGATAGGATTGGAGAGGTTCGGTGAGCAAATGAAGACCCTTTGAAGTCATATTGCATGGTACCCATTCCACGGGTCTCAACTCTCCAGGTTTAAGGTATTCTTCCTTCAGCTAAAACATGCATGTGGAACCCAGAGTATGATCAACCGTGTGATCGGGAGACGTGTTCCAATATGTGTCAGTTTTCGTCCCCTGGTACTCGGGTGCAACATTCCAGACGCTTTACTAACACTCTCCCGACTTGGAGAGTCAGTGCCTTTAACCTCCTGTTTGGCCCAGTTTGCAATTTCTGCGGAAGATGAACAGGAATAGGGAGAACCAATGACAGACCAGCTGGAGGTGTCTGGACGGGCAAATTTAACTCTCATTTCCCACCAGGAAGAGGAATTAACCAAAGGCTCAGCGTGCCGTGCCGGAACCAGATTAGGGCCTGAAGCCATCCTGCGGTGTTGCGGCCAGCTCACGAGAAAGCGAGTTGAAGAAAGGAGCTCAGGGGCACTGTAATTCACAAACCTGCAGAGTTATAAATGACAGCTATCGTCCAAAAATATACTGAAGTAAGGCTGCCAAGAGGACTTGAAAGCGGGGCAGAATTGCAGGAAACCGATTTCAGGAGGTAGACTGGAATTGCATTGAAAGCATAGGAAAAGAGGCAGAACGTCCACAATGATGCACTTGGCCAAAAAGGGCGTATGCGTTTTTTCCTGAATATATTCAGGAAAAAACGCATACGCCCTTTTTGGCCAACCAAGCAAGCTTGCAAAGGAAATCTGCACTACAATGAAGTCTCACTTCCCCCCGGTCAAAAGGGCCATCTGAAAAAAGTGTAAAATCCAGAAAGGCAGGACAGGCCATGGAGAACTGGGAGCCTTGTTATGCTGATGGGCGGGATGTCAATTGCCAACAGCCACTCGGGAGAAGTGTATGGTGTTTCCTGAAACATCTAAGAAACAAAGCAACAGAGCCTAGGGCACTTCCACTTATGGTCCTATAGCTTAGGGAAATTAAAATCAAAAAGACACAGCCACCCCAAAAGTTGGGACGGCTCTGTTTACAAGAAACATGTTTACGGTACAAGTTCAATATCACAGAAAGTGAAAAATGGATAAAGAATTTGTGGTACTTACGTACAATGCAATATCACTCAGCAATGAAATCTATGTCATCAGGCCCGTAGCAGCATAATGAGTGGATTCAGGTATGATGATTCTAACTGAAATAAGTCACACAGAAAATGAAACATCATAAGATATCACTAATACACGGAATGTAAGCTTGGCTACACAGGAACTGAATTACAAAACAGAACAGGGTCTCAAATTTAGAAAACCAACTTTTGCTTGCTTAAGGGGAAAGCTGAGTTGGGGTGCTGCATAAAACCAGAGATTGAAATGAGCACAGATAAAGTTCCTTAAGCCAAATATGGAATAGACAAGAGCTACTCCTTGCTCAACGAAATGGACTCAACACCCCATATTAAACGCCTAAGAATGTACCTGACTAGGAATTATCTTAAAACCTATGGACTGCTATGTCTCCGAAAGAGAATCAAGCGTGTGTACAGGGGCATAAATGCAGCAGTGATAGGATTGGAGAAGTTCGGTGAGCAAATGAAGACCCTTTGAAGTCATATTGCATGGTACCCATTCCACGGGTCTCAACTCTCCAGGTTTAAGGTATTCTTCCTTCAGCTAAAACATGCATGTGGAACCCAGAGTATGATCAACCGTGTGATCAGGAGACGTGTTCCAATATGTGTCAGTTTTCGTCCCCTGGTACTCGGGTGCAACATTCCAGACGCTTTACTAACACTCTCCCGACTTGGAGAGTCAGTGCCTTTAACCTCCTGTTTGGCCCAGTTTGCAATTTCTGCGGAAGATGAACAGGAAATGGGAGAACCAATGACAGACTAGCTGGAGGTGTCTGGACGGGCAAATTTAACTCTCATTTCCCACCAGGAAGAGGAATTAACCAAAGGCTCAGCGTGCCGTGCCGGAACCAGATTAGGGCCTGAAGCCATCCTGCGGTGTTGTGGCCAGCTCACGAGAAAGCGAATTGAAGAAAGGAGCTCAGGGGCACTGTAATTCACAAACCTGCAGAGTTATAAATGACAGCTATAGTCCAAAAATATACTGAAGTAAGGCTGCCAAGAGGACTTGAAAGCGGGGCAGAATTGCAGGAAACCGATTTCAGGAGGTAGACTGGAATTGCATTGAAAGCATAGGAAAAGAGGCAGAACGTCCACAATGATGCACTTGGCCAAAAAGGGCGTATGCGTTTTTTCCTGAATATATTCAGGAAAAAACGCATACGCCCTTTTTGGCCAACCAAGCAAGCTTGCAAAGGAAATCTGCACTACAATGAAGTCTCACTTCCCCACGGTCAAAAGGGCCATCTGATAAAAGTGTAAAATCCAGAAAGGCAGGACAGGCCATGGAGAACTGGGAGCCTTGTTATGCTGATGGGCGGGATGTAAATTGCCAACAGCCATTCGGGAGAAGTGTATGGTGTTTCCTGAAACATCTAAAAAACAAAGCAACAGAGCCTAGGGCACTTCCACTTATGGTCCTGTAGCTTAGGGAAATTAAAATCAAAAAGACACAGCCACCCCAAAGGTTGGGACGGCTCTGTTTACAAGAACCTGGTTTACGGTACAAGTTCAATATCGCAGAAAGTGAAAAATGGATAAAGATGTTGTGGTACTTACGTACAATGCAATATCACACAGCAATGAAATCTATGTCATCAGGCCCGTAGCAGCATAATGAGTGGATTCAGGTACGATGATTCTAACTGAAATAAGTCACACAGGAAAAGAAACATCATAAGATATCACTAATACACGGAATGTAAACTTGGCTACACAGGAACTGAATTACAAAACAGAACAGGGTCTCAAATTTAGAAAACCAACTTATGCTTGCTTAAGGGGAAAGGTGAGTTGGGGTGCTGCATAAAACCAGAGATTGAAATGAGCACAGATAAAGTTCCTTAAGCCAAATATGGAATAGACAAGAGCTACTCCTTGCTCAACGAAATGGACTCAACACCCCATATTAAACGCCTAAGAGTGTACCTGACTAGGAAGTATCTTAAAAC
Organism: Lagenorhynchus albirostris; assembly: GCF_949774975.1. Classification (NCBI taxonomy): domain Eukaryota; kingdom Metazoa; phylum Chordata; class Mammalia; order Artiodactyla; family Delphinidae; genus Lagenorhynchus; species Lagenorhynchus albirostris. The sequence goes on from NW_026783343.1 coordinate 404,919, forward strand.
CTATGGATTGCTATGTCTCCGAAAGAGAATCAAGCGTGTGTACAGGGGCATACACGCAGCAGTGATAGGATTGGAGAGGTTCGGTGAGCAAATGAAGACCCTTTGAAGTCATATTGCATGGTACCCATTCCACGGGTCTCAACTCTCCAGGTTTAAGGTATTCTTCCTTCAGCTAAAACATGCATGTGGAACCCAGAGTATGATCAACCGTGTGATCGGGAGACGTGTTCCAATATGTGTCAGTTTTCGTCCCCTGGTACTCGGGTGCAACATTCCAGACGCTTTACTAACACTCTCCCGACTTGGAGAGTCAGTGCCTTTAACCTCCTGTTTGGCCCAGTTTGCAATTTCTGCGGAAGATGAACAGGAATAGGGAGAACCAATGACAGACTAGATGGAGGTGTCTGGACGGGCAAATTTAACTCTCATTTCCCACCAGGAAGAGGAATTAACCAAAGGCTCAGCGTGCCGTGCCGGAACCAGATTAGGGCCTGAAGCCATCCTGCGGTGTTGCGGCCAGCTCACGAGAAAGCGAGTTGAAGAAAGGAGCTCAGGGGCACTGTAATTCACAAACCCGCAGAGTTATAAATGATAGCTATCGTCCAAAAATATACTGAAGTAAGGCTGCCAAGAGGACTTGAAAGCGGGGCAGAATTGCAGGAAACCGATTTCAGGAGGTAGACTGGAATTGCATTTAAAGCATAGGAAAAGAGGCAGAACGTCCACAATGATGCACTTGGCCAAAAAGTGCGTATGCGTTTTATCCTGAATATATTCAGGAAAAAACGCATATGCCCTTTTTGCCCAACCAAGCAAGCTTGCAAAGGAAATCTGCACTACAATGAAGTCTCACTTCCCCCCGGTCAAAAGGGCCATCTGAAAAAAGTGTAAAATCCAGAAAGGCAGTACAGGCCATGGAGAACTGGGAGCCTTGTTATGCTGATGGGCGGGATGTAAATTGCCAACAGCCACTCCGGAGAAGTGTATGGTGTTTCCTGAAACATCTAAAAAACAAAGCAGCAGAACCTAGGGCACTTCCACTTATGGTCCTATAGCTTAGGGAAATTAAAATCAAAAAGACACAGCCACCCCAAAGTTTGGCACGGCTGTGTTTACAAGAACCACGTTTACGGTACAAGTTCAATATCGCAGAAAGTGAAAAATGGATAAAGAAGTTGTGGTACTTACGTACAATGCTATATCACTCAGCAAGGAAATCTATGTCATCAGGCGCGTAGCAGCATAATCAGTGGATTCAGGTATGATGATTCTAACAGAAATAAGTCACACAGAAAAAGAAACATCATAAGATATCACTAATACACGGAATGTAACCTTGGCTACACAGGAACTGAATTACAAAACAGAACAGGGTCTCAAATTTAGAAAACCAACTTATGCTTGCTTAAGGGGAAAGGTGAGTTGGGGTGCTGCATAAAACCAGAGATTGAAATGAGCACAGATAAAGTTCCTTAAGCCAAATATGGAATAGACAAGAGCTACTCCTTGCTCAACGAAATGGGCTCAACACCCCATATTAAACGCCTAAGAATGTAACTGACTAGGAAGTATCTTAAAAGGTATGGACTGCTATGTCTCCGAAAGAGAATCAAGCGTGTGTACAGGGGCATAAACGCAGCAGTGATAGGATTGGAGAAGTTCGGTGAGCAAATGAAGACCCTTTGAAGTCATATTGCATGGTACCCATTCCACGGGTCTCAACTCTCCAGGTTTAAGGTATTCTTCCTTCAGCTAAAACATGCATGTGGAACCCAGAGTATGATCAACCATGTGATCAGGAGACGTGTTCCAATATGTGTCAGTTTTCGTCCCCTGGTACTCGGGTGCAACATTCCAGACGCTTTACTAACACTCTCCCGACTTGGAGAGTCAGTGCCTTTAACCTCCTGTTTGGCCCAGTTTGCAATTTCTGCGGAAGATGAACAGGAAATGGGAGAACCAATGACAGACTAGCTGGAGGTGTCTGGACGGGCAAATTTAACTCTCATTTCCCACCAGGAAGAGGAATTAACCAAAGGCTCAGCGTGCCGTGCCGGAACCAGATTAGGGCCTGAAGCCATCCTGCGGTGTTGTGGCCAGCTCACGAGAAAGCGAATTGAAGAAAGGAGCTCAGGGGCACTGTAATTCACAAACCTGCAGAGTTATAAATGACAGCTATAGTCCAAAAATATACTGAAGTAAGGCTGCCAAGAGGACTTGAAAGCGGGGCAGAATTGCAGGAAACCGATTTCAGGAGGTAGACTGGAATTGCATTGAAAGCATAGGAAAAGAGGCAGAACGTCCACAATGATGCACTTGGCCAAAAAGGGCGTATGCGTTTTTTCCTGAATATATTCAGGAAAAAACGCATACGCCCTTTTTGGCCAACCAAGCAAGCTTGCAAAGGAAATCTGCACTACAATGAAGTCTCACTTCCCCCCGGTCAAAAGGGCCATCTGATAAAAGTGTAAAATCCAGAAAGGCAGGACAGGCCATGGAGAACTGGGAGCCTTGTTATGCTGATGGGCGGGATGTCAATTGCCAACAGCCACTCGGGAGAAGTGTATGGTGTTTCCTGAAACATCTAAAAAACAAAGCAACAGAGCCTAGGGCACTTCCACTTATGGTCCTGTAGCTTAGGGAAATTAAAATCAAAAAGACACAGCCACCCCAAAGGTTGGGACGGCTCTGTTTACAAGAACCTGGTTTACGGTACAAGTTCAATATCGCAGAAAGTGAAAAATGGATAAAGATGTTGTGGTACTTACGTACAATGCAATATCACACAGCAATGAAATCTATGTCATCAGGCCCGTAGCAGCATAATGAGTGGATTCAGGTACGATGATTCTAACTGAAATAAGTCACACAGGAAAAGAAACATCATAAGATATCACTAATACACGGAATGTAAACTTGGCTACACAGGAACTGAATTACAAAACAGAACAGGGTCTCAAATTTAGAAAACCAACTTATGCTTGCTTAAGGGGAAAGGTGAGTTGGGGTGCTGCATAAAACCAGAGATTGAAATGAGCACAGATAAATTTCCTTAAGCCAAATATGGAATAGACAAGAGCTACTCCTTGCTCAACTAAATGGACTCAACACCCCATATTAAACGCCTAAGAGTGTACCTGACTAGGAAGTATCTTAAAACCTATGGATTGCTATGTCTCCGAAAGAGAATCAAGCGTGTGTACAGGGGCATACACGCAGCAGTGATAGGATTGGAGAGGTTCGGTGAGCAAATGAAGACCCTTTGAAGTCATATTGCATGGTACCCATTCCACGGGTCTCAACTCTCCAGGTTTAAGGTATTCTTCCTTCAGCTAAAACATGCATGTGGAACCCAGAGTATGATCAACCGTGTGATCGGGAGACGTGTTCCAATATGTGTCAGTTTTCGTCCCCTGGTACTCGGGTGCAACATTCCAGACGCTTTACTAACACTCTCCCGACTTGGAGAGTCAGTGCCTTTAACCTCCTGTTTGGCCCAGTTTGCAATTTCTGCGGAAGATGAACAGGAATAGGGAGAACCAATGACAGACTAGATGGAGGTGTCTGGACGGGCAAATTTAACTCTCATTTCCCACCAGGAAGAGGAATTAACCAAAGGCTCAGCGTGCCGTGCCGGAACCAGATTAGGGCCTGAAGCCATCCTGCGGTGTTGCGGCCAGCTCACGAGAAAGCGAGTTGAAGAAAGGAGCTCAGGGGCACTGTAATTCACAAACCCGCAGAGTTATAAATGATAGCTATCGTCCAAAAATATACTGAAGTAAGGCTGCCAAGAGGACTTGAAAGCGGGGCAGAATTGCAGGAAACCGATTTCAGGAGGTAGACTGGAATTGCATTTAAAGCATAGGAAAAGAGGCAGAACGTCCACAATGATGCACTTGGCCAAAAAGTGCGTATGCGTTTTATCCTGAATATATTCAGGAAAAAACGCATATGCCCTTTTTGCCCAACCAAGCAAGCTTGCAAAGGAAATCTGCACTACAATGAAGTCTCACTTCCCCCCGGTCAAAAGGGCCATCTGAAAAAAGTGTAAAATCCAGAAAGGCAGTACAGGCCATGGAGAACTGGGAGCCTTGTTATGCTGATGGGCGGGATGTAAATTGCCAACAGCCACTCCGGAGAAGTGTATGGTGTTTCCTGAAACATCTAAAAAACAAAGCAGCAGAACCTAGGGCACTTCCACTTATGGTCCTATAGCTTAGGGAAATTAAAATCAAAAAGACACAGCCACCCCAAAGTTTGGCACGGCTGTGTTTACAAGAACCACGTTTACGGTACAAGTTCAATATCGCAGAAAGTGAAAAATGGATAAAGAAGTTGTGGTACTTACGTACAATGCTATATCACTCAGCAAGGAAATCTATGTCATCAGGCGCGTAGCAGCATAATCAGTGGATTCAGGTATGATGATTCTAACTGAAATAAGTCACACAGAAAAAGAAACATCATAAGATATCACTAATACACGGAATGTAACCTTGGCTACACAGGAACTGAATTACAAAACAGAACAGGGTCTCAAATTTAGAAAACCAACTTATGCTTGCTTAAGGGGAAAGGTGAGTTGGGGTGCTGCATAAAACCAGAGATTGAAATGAGCACAGATAAAGTTCCTTAAGCCAAATATGGAATAGACAAGAGCTACTCCTTGCTCAACGAAATGGGCTCAACACCCCATATTAAACGCCTAAGAATGTAACTGACTAGGAAGTATCTTAAAAGGTATGGACTGCTATGTCTCCGAAAGAGAATCAAGCGTGTGTACAGGGGCATAAACGCAGCAGTGATAGGATTGGAGAAGTTCGGTGAGCAAATGAAGACCCTTTGAAGTCATATTGCATGGTACCCATTCCACGGGTCTCAACTCTCCAGGTTTAAGGTATTCTTCCTTCAGCTAAAACATGCATGTGGAACCCAGAGTATGATCAACCATGTGATCGGGAGACGTGTTCAAATATGTCTCAGTTTTCGTCCCCTGGTACTCGGGTGCAACATTCCAGACGCTTTACTAACACTCTCCCGACTTGGAGAGTCAGTGCCTTTAACCTCCTGTTTGGCCCAGTTTGCAATTTCTGCGGAAGATGAACAGGAAATGGGAGAACCAATGACAGACTAGCTGGAGGTGTCTGGACGGGCAAATTTAACTCTCATTTCCCACCAGGAAGAGGAATTAACCAAAGGCTCAGCATGCCGTGCCGGAACCAGATTAGGGCCTGAAGCAATCCTGCGGTGTTGCGGCCAGCTCACGAGAAAGCGAGTTGAAGAAAGGAGCTCAGGGGCACTGTAATTCACAAACCTGCAGAGTTATAAATGACAGCTATCGTCCAAAAATATACTGAAGTAAGGCTGCCAAGAGGACTTGAAAGCGGGGCAGAATTGCAGGAAACCGATTTCAGGAGGTAGACTGGAATTGCATTTAAAGCATAGGAAAAGAGGCAGAACGTCCACAATGATGCACTTGGCCAAAAAGGGCGTATGCGTTTTTTCCTGAATATATTCAGGAAAAAACGCATACGCCCTTTTTGGCCAACCAAGCAAGCTTGCAAAGGAAATCTGCACTACAATGAAGTCTCACTTCCCCCCGGTCAAAAGGGCCATCTGAAAAAAGTGTAAAATCCAGAAAGGCAGGACAGGCCATGGAGAACTGGGAGCCTTGTTATGCTGATGGGCGGGATGTCAATTGCCAACAGCCACTCGGGAGAAGTGTATGGTGTTTCCTGAAACATCTAAAAAACAAAGCAACAGAGCCTAGGGTACTTCCACTTATGGTCCTGTAGCTTAGGGAAATGAAAATCAAAAAGACACAGCCACCCCAAAGGTTGGGACGGCTCTGTTTACAAGAACCTGGTTTATGGTACAAGTTCAATATCGCAGAAAGTGAAAAATGGATAAAGATGTTGTGGTACTTACGTACAATGCAATATCAAACAGCAATGAAATCTATGTCATCAGGCCCGTAGCAGCATAATGAGTGGATTCAGGTATGATGATTCTAACTGAAATAAGTCACACAGAAAAAGAAACATCATAAGATATCACTAATACACGGAATGTAAACTTGGCTACACAGGAACTGAATTACAAAACAGAACAGGGTCTCAAATTTAGAAACCCAACTTATGCTTGCTTAAGGGGAAAGGTGAGTTGGGGTGCTGCATAAAACCAGAGATTGAAATGAGCACAGATAAATTTCCTTAAGCCAAATATGGAATAGACAAGAGCTACTCCTTGCTCAACGAAATGGACTCAACACCCCATATTAAACGCCTAAGAATGTACCTGACTAGGAAGTATCTTAAAACCTATGGATTGCTATTTCTCCGAAAGAGAATCAAGCGTGTGTGCAGGGGCATAAACGCAGCAGTGATAGGATTGGAGAGGTTCGGTGAGCAAATGAAGACCCTTTGAAGTCATATTGCATGGTACCCATTCCACGGGTCTCAACTCTCCAGGTTTAAGGTATTCTTCCTTCAGCTAAAACATGCATGTGGAACCCAGAGTATGATCAACCGTGTGATCGGGAGACGTGTTCCAATATGTGTCAGTTTTCGTCCCCTGGTACTCGGGTGCAACATTCCAGACGCTTTACTAACACTCTCCCGACTTGGAGAGTCAGTGCCTTTAACCTCCTGTTTGGCCCAGTTTGCAATTTCTGCGGAAGATGAACAGGAATAGGGAGAACCAATGACAGACCAGCTGGAGGTGTCTGGACGGGCAAATTTAACTCTCATTTCCCAACAGGAAGAGGAATTAACCAAAGGCTCAGCGTGCCGTGCCGGAACCAGATTAGGGCCTGAAGCCATCCTGCGGTGTTGCAGCCAGCTCACGAGAAAGCGAGTTGAAGAAAGGAGCTCAGGGGCACTGTAATTCACAAACCTGCAGAGTTATAAATGACAGCTATCGTCCAAAAATATACTGAACTAAGGCTGCCAAGAGGACTTGAAAGCGGGGCAGAATTGCAGGAAACCGATTTCAGGAGGTAGACTGGAATTGCATTGAAAGCATAGGAAAAGAGGCAGAACGTCCACAATGATGCACTTGGCCCAAAAGGGCGTATGCGTTTTTTGCTGAATATATTCAGGAAAAAACGCATACGCCCTTTTTGGCCAACCAAGCAAGCTTGCAAAGGAAATCTGCACTACAATGAAGTCTCACTTCCCCCCGGTCAAAAGGGCCATCTGAAAAAAGTGTAAAATCCAGAAAGGCAGGACAGGCCATGGAGAACTGGGAGCCTTGTTATGCTGATGGGCGGGATGTCAATTGCCAACAGCCACTCGGGAGAAGTGTATGGTGTTTCCTGAAACATCTAAAAAACAAAGCAACAGAGCCTAGGGCACTTCCACTTATGGTCCTATAGCTTAGGGAAATTAAAATCAAAAAGACACAGCCACCCCAAAGGTTGGGACGGCTCTGTTTACAAGAACCTGGTTTACGGTACAAGTTCAATATCGCAGAAAGTGAAAAATGGATAAAGAAGTTGTGGTACTTACGTACAACGCAGTATCACTCAGCAATGAAATCTATATCATCAGGCCCGTAGCAGCATAATGAGTGGATTCAGGTACGATGATTCTAACTGAAATAAGTCACACAGGAAAAGAAACATCATAAGATATCACTAATACACGGAATGTAACCTTGGCTACACAGGAACTGAATTACAAAACAGAACAGGGTCTCCAATTTAGAAAACCAACTTATGCTTGCTTAAGGGGAAAGGTGAGTTGGGGTGCTGCATAAAACCAGAGATTGAAATGAGCACAGATAAAGTTCCTTAAGCCAAATATGGAATAGACAAGAGCTACTCCTTGCTCAACGAAATGGGCTCAACACCCCATATTAAACGCCTAAGAATGTAACTGACTAGGAAGTATCTTAAAAGGTATGGACTGCTATGTCTCCGAAAGAGAATCAAGCGTGTGTACAGGGGCATAAACGCAGCAGTGATAGGATTGGAGAAGTTCGGTGAGCAAATGAAGACCCTTTGAAGTCATATTGCATGGTACCCATTCCACGGGTCTCAACTCTCCAGGTTTAAGGTATTCTTCCTTCAGCTAAAACATGCATGTGGAACCCAGAGTATGATCAACCATGTGATCGGGAGACGTGTTCAAATATGTCTCAGTTTTCGTCCCCTGGTACTCGGGTGCAACATTCCAGACGCTTTACTAACACTCTCCCGACTTGGAGAGTCAGTGCCTTTAACCTCCTGTTTGGCCCAGTTTGCAATTTCTGCGGAAGATGAACAGGAAATGGGAGAACCAATGACAGACTAGCTGGAGGTGTCTGGACGGGCAAATTTAACTCTCATTTCCCACCAGGAAGAGGAATTAACCAAAGGCTCAGCATGCCGTGCCGGAACCAGATTAGGGCCTGAAGCAATCCTGCGGTGTTGCGGCCAGCTCACGAGAAAGCGAGTTGAAGAAAGGAGCTCAGGGGCACTGTAATTCACAAACCTGCAGAGTTATAAATGACAGCTATCGTCCAAAAATATACTGAAGTAAGGCTGCCAAGAGGACTTGAAAGCGGGGCAGAATTGCAGGAAACCGATTTCAGGAGGTAGACTGGAATTGCATTTAAAGCATAGGAAAAGAGGCAGAACGTCCACAATGATGCACTTGGCCAAAAAGGGCGTATGCGTTTTATCCTGAATATATTCAGGAAAAAACGCATACGCCCTTTTTGGCCAACCAAGCAAGCTTGCAAAGGAAATCTTCACTACAATGAAGTCTCACTTCCCCCCGGTCAAAAGGGCCATCTGAAAAAAGTGTAAAATCCAGAAAGGCAGGACAGGCCATGGAGAACTGGGAGCCTTGTTATGCTGATGGGCGGGATGTCAATTGCCAACAGCCACTCGGGAGAAGTGTATGGTGTTTCCTGAAACATCTAAAAAACAAAGCAACAGAGCCTAGGGTACTTCCACTTATGGTCCTGTAGCTTAGGGAAATGAAAATCAAAAAGACACAGCCACCCCAAAGGTTGGGACGGCTCTGTTTACAAGAACCTGGTTTATGGTACAAGTTCAATATCGCAGAAAGTGAAAAATGGATAAAGATGTTGTGGTACTTACGTACAATGCAATATCAAACAGCAATGAAATCTATGTCATCAGGCCCGTAGCAGCATAATGAGTGGATTCAGGTATGATGATTCTAACTGAAATAAGTCACACAGAAAAAGAAACATCATAAGATATCACTAATACACGGAATGTAAACTTGGCTACACAGGAACTGAATTACAAAACAGAACAGGGTCTCAAATTTAGAAACCCAACTTATGCTTGCTTAAGGGGAAAGGTGAGTTGGGGTGCTGCATAAAACCAGAGATTGAAATGAGCACAGATAAATTTCCTTAAGCCAAATATGGAATAGACAAGAGCTACTCCTTGCTCAACGAAATGGACTCAACACCCCATATTAAACGCCTAAGAATGTACCTGACTAGGAAGTATCTTAAAACCTATGGATTGCTATGTCTCCGAAAGAGAATCAAGCGTGTGTGCAGGGGCATAAACGCAGCAGTGATAGGATTGGAGAGGTTCGGTGAGCAAATGAAGACCCTTTGAAGTCATATTGCATGGTACCCATTCCACGGGTCTCAACTCTCCAGGTTTAAGGTATTCTTCCTTCAGCTAAAACATGCATGTGGAACCCAGAGTATGATCAACCGTGTGATCGGGAGACGTGTTCCAATATGTGTCAGTTTTCGTCCCCTGGTACTCGGGTGCAACATTCCAGACGCTTTACTAACACTCTCCCGACTTGGAGAGTCAGTGCCTTTAACCTCCTGTTTGGCCCAGTTTGCAATTTCTGCGGAAGATGAACTGGAATAGGGAGAACCAATGACAGACCAGCTGGAGGTGTCTGGACGGGCAAATTTAACTCTCATTTCCCAACAGGAAGAGGAATTAACCAAAGGCTCAGCGTGCCGTGCCGGAACCAGATTAGGGCCTGAAGCCATCCTGCGGTGTTGCAGCCAGCTCACGAGAAAGCGAGTTGAAGAAAGGAGCTCAGGGGCACTGTAATTCACAAACCTGCAGAGTTATAAATGACAGCTATCGTCCAAAAATATACTGAAGTAAGGCTGCCAAGAGGACTTGAAAGCGGGGCAGAATTGCAGGAAACCGATTTCAGGAGGTAGACTGGAATTGCATTGAAAGCATAGGAAAAGAGGCAGAACGTCCACAATGATGCACTTGGCCCAAAAGGGCGTATGCGTTTTTTGCTGAATATATTCAGGAAAAAACGCATACGCCCTTTTTGGCCAACCAAGCAAGCTTGCAAAGGAAATCTGCACTACAATGAAGTCTCACTTCCCCCCGGTCAAAAGGGCCATCTGAAAAAAGTGTAAAATCCAGAAAGGCAGGACAGGCCATGGAGAACTGGGAGCCTTGTTATGCTGATGGGCGGGATGTCAATTGCCAACAGCCACTCGGGAGAAGTGTATGGTGTTTCCTGAAACATCTAAAAAACAAAGCAACAGAGCCTAGGGCACTTCCACTTATGGTCCTATAGCTTAGGGAAATTAAAATCAAAAAGACACAGCCACCCCAAAGGTTGGGACGGCTCTGTTTACAAGAACCTGGTTTACGGTACAAGTTCAATATCGCAGAAAGTGAAAAATGGATAAAGAAGTTGTGGTACTTACGTACAACGCAGTATCACTCAGCAATGATATCTATGTCATCAGGCCCGTAGCAGCATAATGAGTGGATTCAGGTACGATGATTCTAACTGAAATAAGTCACACAGGAAAAGAAACATCATAAGATATCACTAATACACGGAATGTAACCTTGGCTACACAGGAACTGAATTACAAAACAGAACAGGGTCTCCAATTTAGAAAACCAACTTATGCTTGCTTAAGGGGAAAGGTGAGTTGGGGTGCTGCATAAAACCAGAGATTGAAATGAGCACAGATAAAGTTCCTTAAGCCAAATATGGAATAGACAAGAGCTACTCCTTGCTCAACGAAATGGACTCAACACCCCATATTAAACGCCTAAGAGTGTACCTGACTAGGAAGTATCTTAAAACCTATGGATTGCTATGTCTCTGAAAGAGAATCAAGTGTGTGTACAGGGGCATAAACGCAGCAGTGATAGGATTGGAGAGGTTCGGTGAGCAAATGAAGACCCTTTGAAGTCATATTGCATGGTACCCATTCCACGGGTCTCAACTCTCCAGGTTTAAGGTATTCTTCCTTCAGCTAAAACATGCATGTGGAACCCAGAGTATGATCAACCGTGTGATCGGGAGACGTGTTCCAATATGTGTCAGTTTTCGTCCCCTGGTACTCGGGTGCAACATTCCAGACGCTTTACTAACACTCTCCCGACTTGGAGAGTCAGTGCCTTTAACCTCCTGTTTGGCCCAGTTTGCAATTTCTGCGGAAGATGAACAGGAATAGGGAGAACCAATGACAGACCAGCTGGAGGTGTCTGGACGGGCAAATTTAACTCTCATTTCCCACCAGGAAGAGGAATTAACCAAAGGCTCAGCGTGCCGTGCCGGAACCAGATTAGGGCCTGAAGCCATCCTGCGGTGTTGCGGCCAGCTCACGAGAAAGCGAGTTGAAGAAAGGAGCTCAGGGGCACTGTAATTCACAAACCTGCAGAGTTATAAATGACAGCTATCGTCCAAAAATATACTGAAGTAAGGCTGCCAAGAGGACTTGAAAGCGGGGCAGAATTGCAGGAAACCGATTTCAGGAGGTAGACTGGAATTGCATTGAAAGCATAGGAAAAGAGGCAGAACGTCCACAATGATGCACTTGGCCAAAAAGGGCGTATGCGTTTTTTCCTGAATATATTCAGGAAAAAACGCATACGCCCTTTTTGGCCAACCAAGCAAGCTTGCAAAGGAAATCTGCACTACAATGAAGTCTCACTTCCCCCCGGTCAAAAGGGCCATCTGAAAAAAGTGTAAAATCCAGAAAGGCAGGACAGGCCATGGAGAACTGGGAGCCTTGTTATGCTGATGGGCGGGATGTCAATTGCCAACAGCCACTCGGGAGAAGTGTATGGTGTTTCCTGAAACATCTAAAAAACAAAGCAACAGAGCCTAGGGCACTTCCACTTATGGTCCTATAGCTTAGGGAAATTAAAATCAAAAAGACACAGCCACCCCAAAGGTTGGGACGGCTCTGTTTACAAGAACCTGGTTTACGGTACAAGTTCAATATCGCAGAAAGTGAAAAATGGATAAAGAAGTTGTGGTACTTACGTACAACGCAGTATCACTCAGCAATGAAATCTATGTCATCAGGCCCGTAGCAGCATAATGAGTGGATTCAGGTACGATGATTCTAACTGAAATAAGTCACACAGGAAAAGAAACATCATAAGATATCACTAATACACGGAATGTAACCTTGGCTACACAGGAACTGAATTACAAAACAGAACAGGGTCTCCAATTTAGAAAACCAACTTATGCTTGCTTAAGTGGAAAGGTGAGTTGGGGTGCTGCATAAAACCAGAGATTGAAATGAGCACAGATAAAGTTCCTTAAGCCAAATATGGAATAGACAAGAGCTACTCCTTGCTCAACGAAATGGACTCAACACCCCATATTAAACGCCTAAGAGTGTACCTGACTAGGAAGTATCTTAAAACCTATGGATTGCTATGTCTCCGAAAGAGAATCAAGCGTGTGTACAGGGGCATAAAAGCAGCAGTGATAGGATTGGAGAGGTTCGGTGAGCAAATGAAGACCCTTTGAAGTCATATTGCATGGTACCCATTCCACGGGTCTCAACTCTCCAGGTTTAAGGTATTCTTCCTTCAGCTAAAACATGCATGTGGAACCCAGAGTATGATCAACCGTGTGATCGGGAGACGTGTTCCAATATGTGTCAGTTTTCGTCCCCTGGTACTCGGGTGCAACATTCCAGACGCTTTACTAACACTCTCCCGACTTGGAGAGTCAGTGCCTTTAACCTCCTGTTTGGCCCAGTTTGCAATTTCTGCGGAAGATGAACAGGAATAGGGAGAACCAATGACAGACTAGCTGGAGGTGTCTGGACGGGCAAATTTAACTCTCATTTCCCACCAGGAAGAGGAATTAACCAAAGGCTCAGCGTGCCGTGCCGGAACCAGATTAGGGCCTGAAGCCATCCTGCGGTGTTGCGGCCAGCTCACGAGAAAGCGAGTTGAAGAAAGGAGCTCAGGGGCACTGTAATTCACAAACCTGCAGAGTTATAAATGACAGCTATCGTCCAAAAATATACTGAAGTAAGGCTGCCAAGAGGACTTGAAAGCGGGGCAGAATTGCAGGAAACCGATTTCAGGAGGTAGACTGGAATTGCATTGAAAGCATAGGAAAAGAGGCAGAACGTCCACAATGATGCACTTGGCCAAAAAGGGCGTATGCGTTTTTTCCTGAATATATTCAGGAAAAAACGCATACGCCCTTTTTGGCCAACCAAGCAAGCTTGCAAAGGAAATCTGCACTACAATGAAGTCTCACTTCCCCCCGGTCAAAAGGGCCATCTGAAAAAAGTGTAAAATCCAGAAAGGCAGGACAGGCCATGGAGAACTGGGAGCCTTGTTATGCTGATGGGCGGGATGTCAATTGCCAACAGCCACTCGGGAGAAGTGTATGGTGTTTCCTGAAACATCTAAAAAACAAAGCAACAGAGCCTAGGGCACTTCCACTTATGGTCCTATAGCTTAGGGAAATTAAAATCAAAAAGACACAGCCACCCCAAAGGTTGGGACGGCTCTGTTTACAAGAACCTGGTTTACGGTACAAGTTCAATATCGCAGAAAGTGAAAAATGGATAAAGAAGTTGTGGTACTTACGTACAACGCAGTATCACTCAGCAATGAAATCTATGTCATCAGGCCCGTAGCAGCATAATGAGTGGATTCAGGTACGATGATTCTAACTGAAATAAGTCACACAGGAAAAGAAACATCATAAGATATCACTAATACACGGAATGTAACCTTGGCTACACAGGAACTGAATTACAAAACAGAACAGGGTCTCCAATTTAGAAAACCAACTTATGCTTGCTTAAGTGGAAAGGTGAGTTGGAGTGCTGCATAAAACCAGAGATTGAAATGAGCACAGATAAAGTTCCTTAAGCCAAATATGGAATAGACAAGAGCTACTCCTTGCTCAACGAAATGGACTCAACACCCCATATTAAACGCCTAAGAGTGTACCTGACTAGGAAGTATCTTAAAACCTATGGATTGCTATGTCTCTGAAAGAGAATCAAGTGTGTGTACAGGGGCATAAACGCAGCAGTGATAGGATTGGAGAGGTTCGGTGAGCAAATGAAGACCCTTTGAAGTCATATTGCATGGTACCCATTCCACGGGTCTCAACTCTCCAGGTTTAAGGTATTCTTCCTTCAGCTAAAACATGCATGTGGAACCCAGAGTATGATCAACCGTGTGATCGGGAGACGTGTTCCAATATGTGTCAGTTTTCGTCCCCTGGTACTCGGGTGCAACATTCCAGACGCTTTACTAACACTCTCCCGACTTGGAGAGTCAGTGCCTTTAACCTCCTGTTTGGCCCAGTTTGCAATTTCTGCGGAAGATGAACAGGAATAGGGAGAACCAATGACAGACCAGCTGGAGGTGTCTGGACGGGCAAATTTAACTCTCATTTCCCACCAGGAAGAGGAATTAACCAAAGGCTCAGCGTGCCGTGCCGGAACCAGATTAGGGCCTGAAGCCATCCTGCGGTGTTGCGGCCAGCTCACGAGAAAGCGAGTTGAAGAAAGGAGCTCAGGGGCACTGTAATTCACAAACCTGCAGAGTTATAAATGACAGCTATCGTCCAAAAATATACTGAAGTAAGGCTGCCAAGAGGACTTGAAAGCGGGGCAGAATTGCAGGAAACCGATTTCAGGAGGTAGACTGGAATTGCATTGAAAGCATAGGAAAAGAGGCAGAACGTCCACAATGATGCACTTGGCCCAAAAGGGCGTATGCGTTTTTTCCTGAATATATTCAGGAAAAAACGCATACGCCCTTTTTGGCCAACCAAGCAAGCTTGCAAAGGAAATCTGCACGACAATGAAGTCTCACTTCCCCCCGGTCAAAAGGGCCATCTGAAAAAAGTGTAAAATCCAGAAAGGCAGGACAGGCCATGGAGAACTGGGAGCCTTGTTATGCTGATGGGCGGGATGTCAATTGCCAACAGCCACTCGGGAGAAGTGTATGGTGTTTCCTGAAACATCTAAAAAACAAAGCAACAGAGCCTAGGGCACTTCCACTTATGGTCCTATAGCTTAGGGAAATTAAAATCAAAAAGACACAGCCACCCCAAAGGTTGGGACGGCTCTGTTTACAAGAACCTGGTTTACGGTACAAGTTCAATATCGCAGAAAGTGAAAAATGGATAAAGAAGTTGTGGTACTTACGTACAACGCAGTATCACTCAGCAATGAAATCTATGTCATCAGGCCCGTAGCAGCATAATGAGTGGATTCAGGTACGATGATTCTAACTGAAATAAGTCACACAGGAAAAGAAACATCATAAGATATCACTAATACACGGAATGTAACCTTGGCTACACAGGAACTGAATTACAAAACAGAACAGGGTCTCCAATTTAGAAAACCAACTTATGCTTGCTTAAGGGGAAAGGTGAGTTGGGGTGCTGCATAAAACCAGAGATTGAAATGAGCACAGATAAAGTTCCTTAAGCCAAATATGGAATAGACAAGAGCTACTCCTTGCTCAACGAAATGGACTCAACACCCCATATTAAACGCCTAAGAGTGTACCTGACTAGGAAGTATCTTAAAACCTATGGATTGCTATGTCTCCGAAAGAGAATCAAGCGTGTGTACAGGGGCATAAACGCAGCAGTGATAGGATTGGAGAGGTTCGGTGAGCAAATGAAGACCCTTTGAAGTCATATTGCATGGTACCCATTCCACGGGTCTCAACTCTCCAGGTTTAAGGTATTCTTCCTTCAGCTAAAACATGCATGTGGAACCCAGAGTATGATCAACCGTGTGATCGGGAGACGTGTTCCAATATGTGTCAGTTTTCGTCCCCTGGTACTCGGGTGCAACATTCCAGACGCTTTACTAACACTCTCCCGACTTGGAGAGTCAGTGCCTTTAACCTCCTGTTTGGCCCAGTTTGCAATTTCTGCGGAAGATGAACAGGAATAGGGAGAACCAATGACAGACCAGCTGGAGGTGTCTGGACGGGCAAATTTAACTCTCATTTCCCACCAGGAAGAGGAATTAACCAAAGGCTCAGCGTGCCGTGCTGGAAACAGATTAGGGCCTGAAGCCATCCTGCGGTGTTGCGGCCAGCTCACGAGAAAGCGAGTTGAAGAAAGGAGCTCAGGGGCACTGTAATTCACAAACCTGCAGAGTTATAAATGACAGCTATCGTCCAAAAATATACTGAAGTAAGGCTGCCAAGAGGACTTGAAAGCGGGGCAGAATTGCAGGAAACCGATTTCAGGAGGTAGACTGGAATTGCATTGAAAGCATAGGAAAAGAGGCAGAACGTCCACAATGATGCACTTGGCCAAAAAGGGCGTATGCGTTTTTTCCTGAATATATTCAGGAAAAAACGCATACGCCCTTTTTGGCCAACCAAGCAAGCTTGCAAAGGAAATCTGCACGACAATGAAGTCTCACTTCCCCCCGGTCAAAAGGGCCATCTGAAAAAAGTGTAAAATCCAGAAAGGCAGGACAGGCCATGGAGAACTGGGAGCCTTGTTATGCTGATGGGCGGGATGTCAATTGCCAACAGCCACTCGGGAGAAGTGTATGGTGTTTCCTGAAACATCTAAAAAACAAAGCAACAGAGCCTAGGGCACTTCCACTTATGGTCCTATAGCTTAGGGAAATTAAAATCAAAAAGACACAGCCACCCCAAAGGTTGGGACGGCTCTGTTTACAAGAACCTGGTTTACGGTACAAGTTCAATATCGCAGAAAGTGAAAAATGGATAAAGAAGTTGTGGTACTTACGTACAACGCAGTATCACTCAGCAATGAAATCTATGTCATCAGGCCCGTAGCAGCATAATGAGTGGATTCAGGTACGATGATTCTAACTGAAATAAGTCACACAGGAAAAGAAACATCATAAGATATCACTAATACACGGAATGTAACCTTGGCTACACAGGAACTGAATTACAAAACAGAACAGGGTCTCCAATTTAGAAAACCAACTTATGCTTGCTTAAGTGGAAAGGTGAGTTGGAGTGCTGCATAAAACCAGAGATTGAAATGAGCACAGATAAAGTTCCTTAAGCCAAATATGGAATAGACAAGAGCTACTCCTTGCTCAACGAAATGGACTCAACACCCCATATTAAACGCCTAAGAGTGTACCTGACTAGGAAGTATCTTAAAACCTATGGATTGCTATGTCTCTGAAAGAGAATCAAGTGTGTGTACAGGGGCATAAACGCAGCAGTGATAGGATTGGAGAGGTTCGGTGAGCAAATGAAGACCCTTTGAAGTCATATTGCATGGTACCCATTCCACGGGTCTCAACTCTCCAGGTTTAAGGTATTCTTCCTTCAGCTAAAACATGCATGTGGAACCCAGAGTATGATCAACCGTGTGATCGGGAGACGTGTTCCAATATGTGTCAGTTTTCGTCCCCTGGTACTCGGGTGCAACATTCCAGACGCTTTACTAACACTCTCCCGACTTGGAGAGTCAGTGCCTTTAACCTCCTGTTTGGCCCAGTTTGCAATTTCTGCGGAAGATGAACAGGAATAGGGAGAACCAATGACAGACCAGCTGGAGGTGTCTGGACGGGCAAATTTAACTCTCATTTCCCACCAGGAAGAGGAATTAACCAAAGGCTCAGCGTGCCGTGCCGGAACCAGATTAGGGCCTGAAGCCATCCTGCGGTGTTGCGGCCAGCTCACGAGAAAGCGACTTGAAGAAAGGAGCTCAGGGGCACTGTAATTCACAAACCTGCAGAGTTATAAATGACAGCTATCGTCCAAAAATATACTGAAGTAAGGCTGCCAAGAGGACTTGAAAGCGGGGCAGAATTGCAGGAAACCGATTTCAGGAGGTAGACTGGAATTGCATTGAAAGCATAGGAAAAGAGGCAGAACGTCCACAATGATGCACTTGGCCAAAAAGGGCGTATGCGTTTTTTCCTGAATATATTCAGGAAAAAACGCATACGCCCTTTTTGGCCAACCAAGCAAGCTTGCAAAGGAAATCTGCACTACAATGAAGTCTCACTTCCCCCCGGTCAAAAGGGCCATCTGAAAAAAGTGTAAAATCCAGAAAGGCAGGACAGGCCATGGAGAACTGGGAGCCTTGTTATGCTGATGGGCGGGATGTCAATTGCCAACAGCCACTCGGGAGAAGTGTATGGTGTTTCCTGAAACATCTAAAAAACAAAGCAACAGAGCCTAGGGCACTTCCACTTATGGTCCTATAGCTTAGGGAAATTAAAATCAAAAAGACACAGCCACCCCAAAGGTTGGGACGGCTCTGTTTACAAGAACCTGGTTTACGGTACAAGTTCAATATCGCAGAAAGTGAAAAATGGATAAAGAAGTTGTGGTACTTACGTACAACGCAGTATCACACAGCAATGAAATCTATGTCATCAGGCCCGTAGCAGCATAATGAGTGGATTCAGGTACGATGATTCTAACTGAAATAAGTCACACAGGAAAAGAAACATCATAAGATATCACTAATACACGGAATGTAACCTTGGCTACACAGGAACTGAATTACAAAACAGAACAGGGTCTCAAATTTAGAAACCCACCTTATGCTTGCTTAAGGGGAAAGGTGAGTTGGGGTGCTGCATAAAACCAGAGATTGAAATGAGCACAGATAAAGTTCCTTAAGCCAAATATGGAATAGACAAGAGCTACTCCTTGCTCAACGAAATGGACTCAACACCCCATATTAAACGCCTAAGAATGTACCTGACTAGGAAGTATCTTAAAACCTATGGACTGCTATGTCTCCGAAAGAGAATCAAGCGAGTGTACAGGGGCATAAACGCAGCAGTGATAGGACTGGAGAGGTTCGGTGAGCAAATGAAGACCCTTTGAAGTCATATTGCATGGTACCCATTCCACGGGTCTCAACTCTCCAGGTTTAAGGTATTCTTCCTTCAGCTAAAACATGCATGTGGAACCCAGAGTATGATCAACCGTGTGATCGCGAGACGTGTTCCAATATGTCTCAGTTTTCGTCCCCTGGTACTCGGGTGCAACATTCCAGACGCTTTACTAACACTCTCCCGACTTGGAGAGTCAGTGCCTTTAACCTCCTGTTTGGCCCAGTTTGCAATTTCTGCGGAAGATGAACAGGAATAGAGAGAACCAATGACAGACTAGCTGGAGGTGTCTGGACGGGCAAATTTAACTCTCATTTCCCACCAGGAAGAGGAATTAACCAAAGGCTCAGCGTGCCGTGCCGGAACCAGATTAGGGCCTGAAGCCATCCTGCGGTGTTGCGGCCAGCTCACGAGAAAGCGAGTTGAAGAAAGGAGCTCAGGGGCACTGTAATTCACAAACCCGCAGAGTTATAAATGATAGCTATCGTCCAAAAATATACTGAAGTAAGGCTGCCAAGAGGACTTGAAAGCGGGGCAGAATTGCAGGAAACCGATTTCAGGAGGTAGACTGGATTTGCATTGAAAGCATAGGAAAAGAGGCAGAACGTCCACAATGATGCACTTGGCCAAAAAGTGCGTATGCATTTTATCCTGAATATATTCAGGAAAAAACGCATACGCCCTTTTTGGCCAACCAAGCAAGCTTGCAAAGGAAATCTGCACTACAATGAAGTCTCACTTCCCCCCGGTCAAAAGGGCCATCTGAAAAAAGTGTAAAATCCAGAAAGGCAGTACAGGCCATGGAGAACTGGGAGCCTTGTTATGCTGATGGGCGGGATGTAAATTGCCAACAGCCACTCCGGAGAAGTGTATGGTGTTTCCTGAAACATCTAAAAAACAAAGCAGCAGAACCTAGGGCACTTCCACTTATGGTCCTATAGCTTAGGGAAACTAAAATCAAAAAGACACAGCCACCCCAAAGTTTGGCACGGCTGTGTTTACAAGAACCACGTTTACGGTACAAGTTCAATATCGCAGAAAGTGAAAAATGGATAAAGAAGTTGTGGTACTTACGTACAATGCTATATCACTCAGCAAGGAAATCTATGTCATCAGGCGCGTAGCAGCATAATCAGTGGATTCAGGTATGATGATTCTAACTGAAATAAGTCACACAGAAAAAGAAACATCATAAGATATCACTAATACACGGAATGTAACCTTGGCTACACAGGAACTGAATTACAAAACAGAACAGGGTCTCAAATTTACAAAACCAACTTATGCTTGCTTAAGGGGAAAGGTGAGTTGGGGTGCTGCATAAAACCAGAGATTGAAATGAGCACAGATAAAGTTCCTTAAGCCAAATATGGAATAGACAAGAGCTACTCCTTGCTCAACGAAATGGACTCAACACCCCATATTAAACGCCTAAGAATGTAACTGACTAGGAAGTATCTTAAAATGTATGGACTGCTATGTCTCCGAAAGAGAATCAAGCGTGTGTACAGGGGCATAAACGCAGCAGTGATAGGATTGGAGAAGTTCGGTGAGCAAATGAAGACCCTTTGAAGTCATATTGCATGGTACCCATTCCACGGGTCTCAACTCTCCAGGTTTAAGGTATTCTTCCTTCAGCTAAAACATGCATGTGGAACCCAGAGTATGATCAACCATGTGATCGGGAGACGTGTTCAAATATGTCTAAGTTTTCGTCCCCTGGTACTCGGGTGCAACATTCCAGACGCTTTACTAACACTCTCCCGACTTGGAGAGTCAGTGCCTTTAACCTCCTGTTTGGCCCAGTTTGCAATTTCTGCGGAAGATGAACAGGAAATGGGAGAACCAATGACAGACTAGCTGGAGGTGTCTGGACGGGCAAATTTAACTCTCATTTCCCACCAGGAAGAGGAATTAACCAAAGGCTCAGCATGCCGTGCCGGAACCAGATTAGGGCCTGAAGCAATCCTGCGGTGTTGCGGCCAGCTCACGAGAAAGCGAGTTGAAGAAAGGAGCTCAGGGGCACTGTAATTCACAAACCTGCAGAGTTATAAATGACAGCTATCGTCCAAAAATATACTGAAGTAAGGCTGCCAAGAGGACTTGAAAGCGGGGCAGAATTGCAGGAAACCGATTTCAGGAGGTAGACTGGAATTGCATTGAAAGCATAGGAAAAGAGGCAGAACGTCCACAATGATGCACTTGGCCAAAAAGGGCGTATGCGTTTTATCCTGAATATATTCAGGAAAAAACGCATACGCACTTTTTGGCCAACCAAGCAAGCTTGCAAAGGAAATCTGCACTACAATGAAGTCTCACTTCCCCCCGGTCAAAAGGGCCATCTGAAAAAAGTGTAAAATCCAGAAAGGCAGGACAGGCCATGGAGAACTGGGAGCCTTGTTATGCTGATGGGCGGGATGTCAATTGCCAACAGCCACTCGGGAGAAGTGTATGGTGTTTCCTGAAACATCTAAAAAACAAAGCAACAGAGCCTAGGGCACTTCCACTTATGGTCCTATAGCTTAGGGAAATTAAAATCAAAAAGACACAGCCACCCCAAAGGTTGGGACGGCTCTGTTTACAAGAACCTGGTTTACGGTACAAGTTCTATATCGCAGAAAGTGAAAAATGGATAAAGAAGTTGTGGTACTTACGTACAATGCAGTATCACTCAGCAATGAAATCTATGTCATCAGGCCCGTAGCAGCATAATGAGTGGATTCAGGTATGATGATTCTAACTGAAATAAGTCACACAGAAAAAGAAACATCATAAGATATCACTAATACACGGAATGTAAACTTGGCTACATAGGAACTGAATTACAAAACAGAACAGGGTCTCAAATTTAGAAACCCAACTTATGCTTGCTTAAGGGGAAAGGTGAGTTGGGGTGCTGCATAAAACCAGAGATTGAAATGAGCACAGATAAAGTTCCTTAAGCCAAATATGGAATAGACAAGAGCTACTCCTTGCTCAACGAAATGGACTCAACACCCCATATTAAACACCTAAGAATATACCTGACTAGGAAGTATCTTAAAACCTATGGATTGCTATTTCTCCGAAAGAGAATCAAGCGTGTGTACAGGGGCATAAACGCAGCAGTGATAGGATTGGAGAAGTTCGGTGAGCAAATGAAGACCCTTTGAAGTCATATTGCATGGTACCCATTCCAAGGGTCTCAACTCTCCAGGTTTAAGGCATTCTTCCTTCAGCTAAAACATGCATGTGGAACCCAGAGTATGATCAACCGTGTGATCGGGAGACGTGTTCCAATATGTGTCAGTTTTCGTCCCCTGATACTCGGGTGCAACATTCCAGACGCTTTACTAACACTCTCCCAACTTGGAGAGTCAGTGCCTTTAACCTCCTGTTTGGCCCAGTTTGCAATTTCTGCGGAAGATGAACAGGAATAGGGAGAACCAATGACAGACCAGCTGGAGGTGTCTGGACGGGCAAATTTAACTCTCATTTCCCACCAGGAAGAGGAATTAACCAAAGGCTCAGCGTGCCGTGCCGGAACCAGATTAGGGCCTGAAGCCATCCTGCGGTGTTGCAGCCAGCTCACGAGAAAGCGAGTTGAAGAAAGGAGCTCAGGGGCACTGTAATTCACAAACCTGCAGAGTTATAAATGACAGCTATCGTCCAAAAATATACTGAAGTAAGGCTGCCAAGAGGACTTGAAAGCGGGGCAGAATTGCAGGAAACCGATTTCAGGAGGTAGACTGGAATTGCATTGAAAGCATAGGAAAAGAGGCAGAACGTCCACAATGATGCACTTGGCCAAAAAGGGCGTATGCGTTTTTTCCTGGAAAAAACGCATACGCCCTTTTTAGCCAACCCAGCAAGCTTGCAAAGGAAATCTGCACTACAATGAAGTCTCACTTCCCCCCGGTCAAAAGGGCCATCTGAAAAAAGTGTAAAATCCAGAAAGGCAGGACAGGCCATGGAGAACTGGGAGCCTTGTTATGCTGATGGGCGGGATGTCAATTGCCAACAGCCACTCGGGAGAAGTGTATGGTGTTTCCTGAAACATCTAAAAAACAAAGCAACAGAGCCTAGGGCACTTCCACTTATGGTCCTATAGCTTAGGGAAATTAAAATCAAAAAGACACAGCCACCCCAAAGGTTGGGACGGCTCTGTTTACAAGAACCTGGTTTACGGTACAAGTTCTATATCGCAGAAAGTGAAAAATGGATAAAGAAGTTGTGGTACTTACGTACAATGCAGTATCACTCAGCAATGAAATCTATGTCATCAGGCCCGTAGCAGCATAATGAGTGGATTCAGGTACGATGATTCTAACTGAAATAAGTCACACAGGAAAAGAAACATCATAAGATATCACTAATACACGGAATGTAACCTTGGCTACACAGGAACTGAATTACAAAACAGAACAGGGTCTCCAATTTTGAAAACCAACTTATGCTTGCTTAAGTGGAAAGGTGAGTTGGAGTGCTGCATAAAACCAGAGATTGAAATGAGCACAGATAAAGTTCCTTAAGCCAAATATGGAATAGACAAGAGCTACTCCTTGCTCAACGAAATGGACTCAACACCCCATATTAAACGCCTAAGAGTGTACCTGACTAGGAAGTATCTTAAATCCTATGGATTGCTATGTCTCTGAAAGAGAATCAAGCGTGTGTACAGGGGCATAAACGCAGCAGTGATAGGATTGGAGAGGTTCGGTGAGCAAATGAAGACCCTTTGAAGTCATATTGCATGGTACCCATTCCACGGGTCTCAACTCTCCAGGTTTAAGGTATTCTTCCTTCAGCTAAAACATGCATGTGGAACCCAGAGTATGATCAACCGTGTGATCGGGAGACGTGTTCCAATATGTGTCAGTTTTCGTCCCCTGGTACTCGGGTGCAACATTCCAGACGCTTTACTAACACTCTCCCGACTTGGAGAGTCAGTGCCTTTAACCTCCTGTTTGGCCCAGTTTGCAATTTCTGCGGAAGATGAACAGGAAATGGGAGAACCAATGACAGACTAGCTGGAGGTGTCTGGACGGGCAAATTTAACTCTCATTTCCCACCAGGAAGAGGAATTAACCAAAGGCTCAGCGTGCCGTGCCGGAACCAGATTAGGGCCTGAAGCCATCCTGCGGTGTTGTGGCCAGCTCACGAGAAAGCGAATTGAAGAAAGGAGCTCAGGGGCACTGTAATTCACAAACCTGCAGAGTTATAAATGACAGCTATAGTCCAAAAATATACTGAAGTAAGGCTGCCAAGAGGACTTGAAAGCGGGGCAGAATTGCAGGAAACCGATTTCAGGAGGTAGACTGGAATTGCATTGAAAGCATAGGAAAAGAGGCAGAACGTCCACAATGATGCACTTGGCCAAAAAGGGCGTATGCGTTTTTTCCTGAATATATTCAGGAAAAAACGCATACGCCCTTTTTGGCCAACCAAGCAAGCTTGCAAAGGAAATCTGCACTACAATGAAGTCTCACTTCCCCCCGGTCAAAAGGGCCATCTGATAAAAGTGTAAAATCCAGAAAGGCAGGACAGGCCATGGAGAACTGGGAGCCTTGTTATGCTGATGGGCGGGATGTCAATTGCCAACAGCCACTCGGGAGAAGTGTATGGTGTTTCCTGAAACATCTAATAAACAAAGCAACAGAGCCTAGGGCACTTCCACTTATGGTCCTGTAGCTTAGGGAAATTAAAATCAAAAAGACACAGCCACCCCAAAGGTTGGGACGGCTCTGTTTACAAGAACCTGGTTTACGGTACAAGTTCAATATCGCAGAAAGTGAAAAATGGATAAAGATGTTGTGGTACTTACGTACAATGCAATATCACACAGCAATGAAATCTATGTCATCAGGCCCGTAGCAGCATAATGAGTGGATTCAGGTACGATGATTCTAACTGAAATAAGTCACACAGGAAAAGAAACATCATAAGATATCACTAATACACGGAATGTAAACTTGGCTACACAGGAACTGAATTACAAAACAGAACAGGGTCTCAAATTTAGAAAACCAACTTATGCTTGCTTTAGGGGAAAGGTGAGTTGGGGTGCTGCATAAAACCAGAGATTGAAATGAGCACAGATAAAGTTCCTTAAGCCAAATATGGAATAGACAAGAGCTACTCCTTGCTCAACGAAATGGACTCAACACCCCATATTAAACGCCTAAGAATGTACCTGACTAGGAAGTATCTTAAAACCTATGGACTGCTATGTCTCCGAAAGAGAATCAAGCGAGTGTACAGGGGCATAAACGCAGCAGTGATAGGACTGGAGAGGTTCGGTGAGCAAATGAAGACCCTTTGAAGTCATATTGCATGGTACCCATTCCACGGGTCTCAACTCTCCAGGTTTAAGGTATTCTTCCTTCAGCTAAAACATGCATGTGGAACCCAGAGTATGATCAACCGTGTGATCGCGAGACGTGTTCCAATATGTCTCAGTTTTCGTCCCCTGGTACTCGGGTGCAACATTCCAGACGCTTTACTAACACTCTCCCGACTTGGAGAGTCAGTGCCTTTAACCTCCTGTTTGGCCCAGTTTGCAATTTCTGCGGAAGATGAACAGGAATAGAGAGAACCAATGACAGACTAGCTGGAGGTGTCTGGACGGGCAAATTTAACTCTCATTTCCCACCAGGAAGAGGAATTAACCAAAGGCTCAGCGTGCCGTGCCGGAACCAGATTAGGGCCTGAAGCCATCCTGCGGTGTTGCGGCCAGCTCACGAGAAAGCGAGTTGAAGAAAGGAGCTCAGGGGCACTGTAATTCACAAACCCGCAGAGTTATAAATGATAGCTATCGTCCAAAAATATACTGAAGTAAGGCTGCCAAGAGGACTTGAAAGCGGGGCAGAATTGCAGGAAACCGATTTCAGGAGGTAGACTGGATTTGCATTGAAAGCATAGGAAAAGAGGCAGAACGTCCACAATGATGCACTTGGCCAAAAAGTGCGTATGCATTTTATCCTGAATATATTCAGGAAAAAACGCATACGCCCTTTTTGGCCAACCAAGCAAGCTTGCAAAGGAAATCTGCACTACAATGAAGTCTCACTTCCCCCCGGTCAAAAGGGCCATCTGAAAAAAGTGTAAAATCCAGAAAGGCAGTACAGGCCATGGAGAACTGGGAGCCTTGTTATGCTGATGGGCGGGATGTAAATTGCCAACAGCCACTCCGGAGAAGTGTATGGTGTTTCCTGAAACATCTAAAAAACAAAGCAGCAGAACCTAGGGCACTTCCACTTATGGTCCTATAGCTTAGGGAAATTAAAATCAAAAAGACACAGCCACCCCAAAGTTTGGCACGGCTGTGTTTACAAGAACCACGTTTACGGTACAAGTTCAATATCGCAGAAAGTGAAAAATGGATAAAGAAGTTGTGGTACTTACGTACAATGCTATATCACTCAGCAAGGAAATCTATGTCATCAGGCGCGTAGCAGCATAATCAGTGGATTCAGGTATGATGATTCTAACTGAAATAAGTCACACAGAAAAAGAAACATCATAAGATATCACTAATACACGGAATGTAACCTTGGCTACACAGGAACTGAATTACAAAACAGAACAGGGTCTCAAATTTACAAAACCAACTTATGCTTGCTTAAGGGGAAAGGTGAGTTGGGGTGCTGCATAAAACCAGAGATTGAAATGAGCACAGATAAAGTTCCTTAAGCCAAATATGGAATAGACAAGAGCTACTCCTTGCTCAACGAAATGGACTCAACACCCCATATTAAACGCCTAAGAATGTAACTGACTAGGAAGTATCTTAAAATGTATGGACTGCTATGTCTCCGAAAGAGAATCAAGCGTGTGTACAGGGGCATAAACGCAGCAGTGATAGGATTGGAGAAGTTCGGTGAGCAAATGAAGACCCTTTGAAGTCATATTGCATGGTACCCATTCCACGGGTCTCAACTCTCCAGGTTTAAGGTATTCTTCCTTCAGCTAAAACATGCATGTGGAACCCAGAGTATGATCAACCATGTGATCGGGAGACGTGTTCAAATATGTCTAAGTTTTCGTCCCCTGGTACTCGGGTGCAACATTCCAGACGCTTTACTAACACTCTCCCGACTTGGAGAGTCAGTGCCTTTAACCTCCTGTTTGGCCCAGTTTGCAATTTCTGCGGAAGATGAACAGGAAATGGGAGAACCAATGACAGACTAGCTGGAGGTGTCTGGACGGGCAAATTTAACTCTCATTTCCCACCAGGAAGAGGAATTAACCAAAGGCACAGCATGCCGTGCCGGAACCAGATTAGGGCCTGAAGCAATCCTGCGGTGTTGCGGCCAGCTCACGAGAAAGCGAGTTGAAGAAAGGAGCTCAGGGGCACTGTAATTCACAAACCTGCAGAGTTATAAATGACAGCTATCGTCCAAAAATATACTGAAGTAAGGCTGCCAAGAGGACTTGAAAGCGGGGCAGAATTGCAGGAAACCGATTTCAGGAGGTAGACTGGAATTGCATTGAAAGCATAGGAAAAGAGGCAGAACGTCCACAATGATGCACTTGGCCAAAAAGGGCGTATGCGTTTTATCCTGAATATATTCAGGAAAAAACGCATACGCACTTTTTGGCCAACCAAGCAAGCTTGCAAAGGAAATCTGCACTACAATGAAGTCTCACTTCCCCCCGGTCAAAAGGGCCATCTGAAAAAAGTGTAAAATCCAGAAAGGCAGGACAGGCCATGGAGAACTGGGAGCCTTGTTATGCTGATGGGCGGGATGTCAATTGCCAACAGCCACTCGGGAGAAGTGTATGGTGTTTCCTGAAACATCTAAAAAACAAAGCAACAGAGCCTAGGGCACTTCCACTTATGGTCCTATAGCTTAGGGAAATTAAAATCAAAAAGACACAGCCACCCCAAAGGTTGGGACGGCTCTGTTTACAAGAACCTGGTTTACGGTACAAGTTCTATATCGCAGAAAGTGAAAAATGGATAAAGAAGTTGTGGTACTTACGTACAATGCAGTATCACTCAGCAATGAAATCTATGTCATCAGGCCCGTAGCAGCATAATGAGTGGATTCAGGTATGATGATTCTAACTGAAATAAGTCACACAGAAAAAGAAACATCATAAGATATCACTAATACACGGAATGTAAACTTGGCTACATAGGAACTGAATTACAAAACAGAACAGGGTCTCAAATTTAGAAACCCAACTTATGCTTGCTTAAGGGGAAAGGTGAGTTGGGGTGCTGCATAAAACCAGAGATTGAAATGAGCACAGATAAAGTTCCTTAAGCCAAATATGGAATAGACAAGAGCTACTCCTTGCTCAACGAAATGGACTCAACACCCCATATTAAACACCTAAGAATATACCTGACTAGGAAGTATCTTAAAACCTATGGATTGCTATGTCTCCGAAAGAGAATCAAGCGTGTGTACAGGGGCATAAACGCAGCAGTGATAGGATTGGAGAAGTTCGGTGAGCAAATGAAGACCCTTTGAAGTCATATTGCATGGTACCCATTCCAAGGGTCTCAACTCTCCAGGTTTAAGGCATTCTTCCTTCAGCTAAAACATGCATGTGGAACCCAGAGTATGATCAACCGTGTGATCGGGAGACGTGTTCCAATATGTGTCAGTTTTCGTCCCCTGATACTCGGGTGCAACATTCCAGACGCTTTACTAACACTCTCCCAACTTGGAGAGTCAGTGCCTTTAACCTCCTGTTTGGCCCAGTTTGCAATTTCTGCGGAAGATGAACAGGAATAGGGAGAACCAATGACAGACCAGCTGGAGGTGTCTGGACGGGCAAATTTAACTCTCATTTCCCACCAGGAAGAGGAATTAACCAAAGGCTCAGCGTGCCGTGCCGGAACCAGATTAGGGCCTGAAGCCATCCTGCGGTGTTGCAGCCAGCTCACGAGAAAGCGAGTTGAAGAAAGGAGCTCAGGGGCACTGTAATTCACAAACCTGCAGAGTTATAAATGACAGCTATCGTCCAAAAATATACTGAAGTAAGGCTGCCAAGAGGACTTGAAAGCGGGGCAGAATTGCAGGAAACCGATTTCAGGAGGTAGACTGGAATTGCATTGAAAGCATAGGAAAAGAGGCAGAACGTCCACAATGATGCACTTGGCCAAAAAGGGCGTATGCGTTTTTTCCTGAATATATTCAGGAAAAAACGCATACGCCCTTTTTGGCCAACCCAGCAAGCTTGCAAAGGAAATCTGCACTACAATGAAGTCTCACTTCCCCCCGGTCAAAAGGGCCATCTGAAAAAAGTGTAAAATCCAGAAAGGCAGGACAGGCCATGGAGAACTGGGAGCCTTGTTATGCTGATGGGCGGGATGTCAATTGCCAACAGCCACTCGGGAGAAGTGTATGGTGTTTCCTGAAACATCTAAAAAACAAAGCAACAGAGCCTAGGGCACTTCCACTTATGGTCCTATAGCTTAGGGAAATTAAAATCAAAAAGACACAGCCACCCCAAAGGTTGGGACGGCTCTGTTTACAAGAACCTGGTTTACGGTACAAGTTCAATATCGCAGAAAGTGAAAAATGGATAAAGAAGTTGTGGTACTTACGTACAATGCAGTATCACTCAGCAATGAAATCTATGTCATCAGGCCCGTAGCAGCATAATGAGTGGATTCAGGTACGATGATTCTAACTGAAATAAGTCACACAGGAAAAGAAACATCATAAGATATCACTAATACACGGAATGTAACCTTGGCTACACAGGAACTGAATTACAAAACAGAACAGGGTCTCCAATTTTGAAAACCAACTTATGCTTGCTTAAGTGGAAAGGTGAGTTGGAGTGCTGCATAAAACCAGAGATTGAAATGAGCACAGATAAAGTTCCTTAAGCCAAATATGGAATAGACAAGAGCTACTCCTTGCTCAACGAAATGGACTCAACACCCCATATTAAACGCCTAAGAGTGTACCTGACTAGGAAGTATCTTAAATCCTATGGATTGCTATGTCTCTGAAAGAGAATCAAGTGTGTGTACAGGGGCATAAACGCAGCAGTGATAGGATTGGAGAGGTTCGGTGAGCAAATGAAGACCCTTTGAAGTCATATTGCATGGTACCCATTCCACGGGTCTCAACTCTCCAGGTTTAAGGTATTCTTCCTTCAGCTAAAACATGCATGTGGAACCCAGAGTATGATCAACCGTGTGATCGGGAGACGTGTTCCAATATGTCTCAGTTTTCGTCCCCTGGTACTCGGGTGCAACATTCCAGACGCTTTACTAACACTCTCCCGACTTGGAGAGTCAGTGCCTTTAACCTCCTGTTTGGCCCAGTTTGCAATTTCTGCGGAAGATGAACAGGAATAGGGAGAACCAATGACAGACCAGCTGGAGGTGTCTGGACGGGCAAATTTAACTCTCATTTCCCACCAGGAAGAGGAATTAACCAAAGGCTCAGCGTGCCGTGCCGGAACCAGATTAGGGCCTGAAGCCATCCTGCGGTGTTGCGGCCAGCTCACGAGAAAGCGAGTTGAAGAAAGGAGCTCAAGGGCACTGTAATTCACAAACCTGCAGAGTTATAAATGACAGCTATCGTCCAAAAATATACTGAAGTAAGGCTGCCAAGAGGACTTGAAAGCGGGGCAGAATTGCAGGAAACCGATTTCAGGAGGTAGACTGGAATTGCATTGAAAGCATAGGAAAAGAGGCAGAACGTCCACAATGATGCACTTGGCCAAAAAGGGCGTATGCGTTTTTTCCTGAATATATTCAGGAAAAAACGCATACGCCCTTTTTGGCCAACCAAGCAAGCTTGCAAAGGAAATCTGCACTACAATGAAGTCTCACTTCCCCCCGGTCAAAAGGGCCATCTGAAAAAAGTGTAAAATCCAGAAAGGCAGGACAGGCCATGGAGAACTGGGAGCCTTGTTATGCTGATGGGCGGGATGTCAATTGCCAACAGCCACTCGGGAGAAGTGTATGGTGTTTCCTGAAACATCTAAAAAACAAAGCAACAGAGCCTAGGGCACTTCCACTTATGGTCCTATAGCTTAGGGAAATTAAAATCAAAAAGACACAGCCACCCCAAAGGTTGGGACGGCTCTGTTTACAAGAACCTGGTTTACGGTACAAGTTCAATATCGCAGAAAGTGAAAAATGGATAAAGAAGTTGTGGTACTTACGTACAATGCAGTATCACTCAGCAATGAAATCTATGTCATCAGGCCCGTAGCAGCATAATGAGTGGATTCAGGTACGATGATTCTAACTGAAATAAGTCACACAGGAAAAGAAACATCATAAGATATCACTAATACACGGAATGTAACCTTGGCTACACAGGAACTGAATTACAAAACAGAACAGGGTCTCCAATTTTGAAAACCAACTTATGCTTGCTTAAGTGGAAAGGTGAGTTGGAGTGCTGCATAAAACCAGAGATTGAAATGAGCACAGATAAAGTTCCTTAAGCCAAATATGGAATAGACAAGAGCTACTCCTTGCTCAACGAAATGGACTCAACACCCCATATTAAACGCCTAAGAGTGTACCTGACTACGAAGTATCTTAAATCCTATGGATTGCTATGTCTCTGAAAGAGAATCAAGTGTGTGTACAGGGGCATAAACGCAGCAGTGATAGGATTGGAGAGGTTCGGTGAGCAAATGAAGACCCTTTGAAGTCATATTGCATGGTACCCATTCCACGGGTCTCAACTCTCCAGGTTTAAGGTATTCTTCCTTCAGCTAAAACATGCATGTGGAACCCAGAGTATGATCAACCGTGTGATCGGGAGACGTGTTCCAATATGTGTCAGTTTTCGTCCCCTGGTACTCGGGTGCAACATTCCAGACGCTTTACTAACACTCTCCCGACTTGGAGAGTCAGTGCCTTTAACCTCCTGTTTGGCCCAGTTTGCAATTTCTGCGGAAGATGAACAGGAATAGGGAGAACCAATGACAGACCAGCTGGAGGTGTCTGGACGGGCAAATTTAACTCTCATTTCCCACCAGGAAGAGGAATTAACCAAAGGCTCAGCGTGCCGTGCCGGAACCAGATTAGGGCCTGAAGCCATCCTGCGGTGTTGCGGCCAGCTCACGAGAAAGCGAGTTGAAGAAAGGAGCTCAGGGGCACTGTAATTCACAAACCTGCAGAGTTATAAATGACAGCTATCGTCCAAAAATATACTGAAGTAAGGCTGCCAAGAGGACTTGAAAGCGGGGCAGAATTGCAGGAAACCGATTTCAGGAGGTAGACTGGAATTGCATTGAAAGCATAGGAAAAGAGGCAGAACGTCCACAATGATGCACTTGGCCAAAAAGGGCGTATGCGTTTTTTCCTGAATATATTCAGGAAAAAACGCATACGCCCTTTTTGGCCAACCAAGCAAGCTTGCAAAGGAAATGTGCACTACAATGAAGTCTCACTTCCCCCCGGTCAAAAGGGCCATCTGAAAAAAGTGTAAAATCCAGAAAGGCAGGACAGGCCATGGAGAACTGGGAGCCTTGTTATGCTGATGGGCGGGATGTAAATTGCCAACAGCCACTCGGGAGAAGTGTATGGTGTTTCCTGAATCATCTAAAAAACAAAGCAACAGAGCCTAGGGCACTTCCACTTATGGTCCTATAGCTTAGGGAAATTAAAATCAAAAGACACAGCCACCCCAAAGGTTGGGACGGCTCTGTTTACAAGAACCTGGTTTACGGTACAAGTTCAATATCGCAGAAAGTGAAAAATGGATAAAGAAGTTGTGGTACTTACGTACAATGCAATATCACTCAGCAATGAAATCTATGTCATCAGGCCCGTAGCAGCATAATGAGTGGATTCAGGTATGATGATTCTAACTGAAATAAGTCACACAGAAAAAGAAACATCATAAGATATCATTAATACACGGAATGTAAACTTGGCTACACAGGAACTGAATTACAAAACAGAACAGGGTCTCAAATTTAGAAACCCAACTTATGCTTGCTTAAGGGGAAAGGTGAGTTGGGGTGCTGCATAAAACCAGAGATTGAAATGAGCACAGATAAAGTTCCTTAAGCCAAATATGGAATAGACAAGAGCTACTCCTTGCTCAACGAAATGGACTCAACACCCCATATTAAACGCCTAAGAATGTACCTGACTAGGAATTATCTTAAAACCTATGGACTGCTATGTCTCCGAAAGAGAATCAAGCGTGTGTACAGGGGCATAAACGCAGCAGTGATAGGATTGGAGAGGTTCGGTGAGCAAATGAAGACCCTTTGAAGTCATATTGCATGGTACCCATTCCACGGGTCTCAACTCTCCAGGTTTAAGGTATTCTTCCTTCAGCTAAAACATGCATGTGGAACCCAGAGTATGATCAACCGTGTGATCGGGAGACGTGTTCCAATATGTGTCAGTTTTCGTCCCCTGGTACTCGGGTGCAACATTCCAGACGCTTTACTAACACTCTCCCGACTTGGAGAGTCAGTGCCTTTAACCTCCTGTTTGGCCCAGTTTGCAATTTCTGCGGAAGATGAACAGGAATAGGGAGAACCAATGACAGACTAGATGGAGGTGTCTGGACGGGCAAATTTAACTCTCATTTCCCACCAGGAAGAGGAATTAACCAAAGGCTCAGCGTGCCGTGCCGGAACCAGATTAGGGCCTGAAGCCATCCTGCGGTGTTGCGGCCAGCTCACGAGAAAGCGACTTGAAGAAAGGAGCTCAGGGGCACTGTAATTCACAAACCTGCAGAGTTATAAATGACAGCTATCGTCCAAAAATATACTGAAGTAAGGCTGCCAAGAGGACTTGAAAGCGGGGCAGAATTGCAGGAAACCGATTTCAGGAGGTAGACTGGAATTGCATTGAAAGCATAGGAAAAGAGGCAGAACGTCCACAATGATGCACTTGGCCAAAAAGGGCGTATGCGTTTTTTCCTGAATATATTCAGGAAAAAACGCATACGCCCTTTTTGGCCAACCAAGCAAGCTTGCAAAGGAAATCTGCACTACAATGAAGTCTCACTTCCTCCCGGTCAAAAGGGCCATCTGAAAAAAGTGTAAAATCCAGAAAGGCAGGACAGGCCATGGAGAACTGGGAGCCTTGTTATGCTGATGGGCGGGATGTCAATTGCCAACAGCCACTCGGGAGAAGTGTATGGTGTTTCCTGAAACATCTAAAAAACAAAGCAACAGAGCCTAGGGCACTTCCACTTATGGT
Source organism: Lagenorhynchus albirostris (assembly GCF_949774975.1). Lineage (NCBI taxonomy): Eukaryota > Metazoa > Chordata > Mammalia > Artiodactyla > Delphinidae > Lagenorhynchus > Lagenorhynchus albirostris. The sequence goes on from NW_026783343.1 coordinate 439,135, forward strand.
CCTATAGCTTAGGGAAATTAAAATCAAAAAGACACAGCCACCCCACAAGTTGGGACGGCTCTGTTTACAAGAACCACGTTTACGGTACAAGTTCAATATCACAGAAAGTGAAAAATGGATAAAGAAGTTGTGGTACTTACGTACAATGCAATATCACTCAGCAATGAAATCTATGTCATCAGGCCCGTAGCAGCATAATGAGTGGATTCAGGTACGATGATTCTAACTGAAATAAGTCACACAGGAAAAGAAACATCATAAGATATCACTAATACACGGAATGTAACCTTGGCTACACAGGAACTGAATTACAAAACAGAACAGGGTCTCCAATTTTGAAAACCAACTTATGCTTGCTTAAGTGGAAAGGTGAGTTGGAGTGCTGCATAAAACCAGAGATTGAAATGAGCACAGATAAAGTTCCTTAAGCCAAATATGGAATAGACAAGAGCTACTCCTTGCTCAACGAAATGGACTCAACACCCCATATTAAACGCCTAAGAGTGTACCTGACTACGAAGTATCTTAAATCCTATGGATTGCTATGTCTCTGAAAGAGAATCAAGTGTGTGTACAGGGGCATAAACGCAGCAGTGATAGGATTGGAGAGGTTCGGTGAGCAAATGAAGACCCTTTGAAGTCATATTGCATGGTACCCATTCCACGGGTCTCAACTCTCCAGGTTTAAGGTATTCTTCCTTCAGCTAAAACATGCATGTGGAACCCAGAGTATGATCAACCGTGTGATCGGGAGACGTGTTCCAATATGTGTCAGTTTTCGTCCCCTGGTACTCGGGTGCAACATTCCAGACGCTTTACTAACACTCTCCCGACTTGGAGAGTCAGTGCCTTTAACCTCCTGTTTGGCCCAGTTTGCAATTTCTGCGGAAGATGAACAGGAATAGGGAGAACCAATGACAGACCAGCTGGAGGTGTCTGGACGGGCAAATTTAACTCTCATTTCCCACCAGGAAGAGGAATTAACCAAAGGCTCAGCGTGCCGTGCCGGAACCAGATTAGGGCCTGAAGCCATCCTGCGGTGTTGCGGCCAGCTCACGAGAAAGCGACTTGAAGAAAGGAGCTCAGGGGCACTGTAATTCACAAACCTGCAGAGTTATAAATGACAGCTATCGTCCAAAAATATACTGAAGTAAGGCTGCCAAGAGGACTTGAAAGCGGGGCAGAATTGCAGAAAACCGATTTCAGGAGGTAGACTGGAATTGCATTGAAAGCATAGGAAAAGAGGCAGAACGTCCACAATGATGCACTTGGCCAAAAAGGGCGTATGCGTTTTTTCCTGAATATATTCAGGAAAAAACGCATACGCCCTTTTTGGCCAACCAAGCAAGCTTGCAAAGGAAATCTGCACTACAATGAAGTCTCACTTCCCCCCGGTCAAAAGGGCCATCTGAAAAAAGTGTAAAATCCAGAAAGGCAGGACAGGCCATGGAGAACTGGGAGCCTTGTTATGCTGATGGGCGGGATGTCAATTGCCAACAGCCACTCGGGAGAAGTGTATGGTGTTTCCTGAAACATCTAAAAAACAAAGCAACAGAGCCTAGGGCACTTCCACTTATGGTCCTATAGCTTAGGGAAATTAAAATCAAAAAGACACAGCCACCCCAAAGGTTGGGACGGCTCTGTTTACAAGAACCTGGTTTACGGTACAAGTTCAATATCGCAGAAAGTGAAAAATGGATAAAGAAGTTGTGGTACTTACGTACAATGCAGTATCACTCAGCAATGAAATCTATGTCATCAGGCCCGTAGCAGCATAATGAATGGATTCAGGTACGATGATTCTAACTGAAATAAGTCACACAGGAAAAGAAACATCATAAGATATCACTAATACACGGAATGTAACCTTGGCTACACAGAAACTGAATTACAAAACAGAACAGGGTCTCCAATTTAGAAAACCAACTTATGCTTGCTTAAGGGGAAAGGTGAGTTGGGGTGTTGCATAAAACCAGAGATTGAAATGAGCACAGATAAAGTTCCTTAAGCCAAATATGGAATAGACAAGAGCTACTCCTTGCTCAAGGAAATGGACTCAACACCCCATATTAAACGCCTAAGAATGTACCTGACTAGGAAGTATCTTAAAACCTATGGATTGCTATGTCTCCAAAAGAGAATCAAGCGTGTGTAGAGGGGCATAAATGCAGCAGTGATAGGACTGGAGAGGCTCGGTGAGCAAATGAAGACCCTTTGAAGTCATATTGCATGGTACCCATTCCACGGGTCTCAACTCTCCAGGTTTAAGGTATTCTTCCTTCAGCTAAAACATGCATGTGGAACCCAGAGTATGATCAACCGTGTGATCGGGAGACGTGTTCCAATATGTGTCAGTTTTCGTCCCCTGGTACTCGGGTGCAACATTCCAGACGCTTTACTAACACTCTCCCGACTTGGAGAGTCAGTGCCTTTAACCTCCTGTTTGGCCCAGTTTGCAATTTCTGCGGAAGATGAACAGGAATAGGGAGAACCAATGACAGACTAGCTGGAGGTGTCTGGACGGGCAAATTTAACTCTCATTTCCCACCAGGAAGAGGAATTAACCAAAGGCTCAGCGTGCCGTGCCGGAACCAGATTAGGGCCTGAAGCCATCCTGCGGTGTTGCGGCCAGCTCACGAGAAAGCGAGTTGAAGAAAGGAGCTCAGGGGCACTGTAATTCACAAACCTGCAGAGTTATAAATGACAGCTATCGTCCAAAAATATACTGAAGTAAGGCTGCCAAGAGGACTTGAAAGCGGGGCAGAATTGCAGGAAACCGATTTCAGGAGGTAGACTGGAATTGCATTGAAAGCATAGGAAAAGAGGCAGAACGTCCACAATGATGCACTTGGCCAAAAAGGGCGTATGCGTTTTTTCCTGAATATATTCAGGAAAAAACGCATACGCCCTTTTTGGCCAACCAAGCAAGCTTGCAAAGGAAATGTGCACTACAATGAAGTCTCACTTCCCCCCGGTCAAAAGGGCCATCTGAAAAAAGTGTAAAATCCAGAAAGGCAGGACAGGCCATGGAGAACTGGGAGCCTTGTTATGCTGATGGGCGGGATGTAAATTGCCAACAGCCACTCGGGAGAAGTGTATGGTGTTTCCTGAATCATCTAAAAAACAAAGCAACAGAGCCTAGGGCACTTCCACTTATGGTCCTATAGCTTAGGGAAATTAAAATCAAAAGACACAGCCACCCCAAAGGTTGGGACGGCTCTGTTTACAAGAACCTGGTTTACGGTACAAGTTCAATATCGCAGAAAGTGAAAAATGGATAAAGAAGTTGTGGTACTTACGTACAATGCAATATCACTCAGCAATGAAATCTATGTCATCAGGCCCGTAGCAGCATAATGAGTGGATTCAGGTATGATGATTCTAACTGAAATAAGTCACACAGAAAAAGAAACATCATAAGATATCATTAATACACGGAATGTAAACTTGGCTACACAGGAACTGAATTACAAAACAGAACAGGGTCTCAAATTTAGAAACCCAACTTATGCTTGCTTAAGGGGAAAGGTGAGTTGGGGTGCTGCATAAAACCAGAGATTGAAATGAGCACAGATAAAGTTCCTTAAGCCAAATATGGAATAGACAAGAGCTACTCCTTGCTCAACGAAATGGACTCAACACCCCATATTAAACGCCTAAGAATGTACCTGACTAGGAATTATCTTAAAACCTATGGACTGCTATGTCTCCGAAAGAGAATCAAGCGTGTGTACAGGGGCATAAACGCAGCAGTGATAGGATTGGAGAGGTTCGGTGAGCAAATGAAGACCCTTTGAAGTCATATTGCATGGTACCCATTCCACGGGTCTCAACTCTCCAGGTTTAAGGTATTCTTCCTTCAGCTAAAACATGCATGTGGAACCCAGAGTATGATCAACCGTGTGATCGGGAGACGTGTTCCAATATGTGTCAGTTTTCGTCCCCTGGTACTCGGGTGCAACATTCCAGACGCTTTACTAACACTCTCCCGACTTGGAGAGTCAGTGCCTTTAACCTCCTGTTTGGCCCAGTTTGCAATTTCTGCGGAAGATGAACAGGAATAGGGAGAACCAATGACAGACTAGATGGAGGTGTCTGGACGGGCAAATTTAACTCTCATTTCCCACCAGGAAGAGGAATTAACCAAAGGCTCAGCGTGCCGTGCCGGAACCAGATTAGGGCCTGAAGCCATCCTGCGGTGTTGCGGCCAGCTCACGAGAAAGCGACTTGAAGAAAGGAGCTCAGGGGCACTGTAATTCACAAACCTGCAGAGTTATAAATGACAGCTATCGTCCAAAAATATACTGAAGTAAGGCTGCCAAGAGGACTTGAAAGCGGGGCAGAATTGCAGGAAACCGATTTCAGGAGGTAGACTGGAATTGCATTGAAAGCATAGGAAAAGAGGCAGAACGTCCACAATGATGCACTTGGCCAAAAAGGGCGTATGCGTTTTTTCCTGAATATATTCAGGAAAAAACGCATACGCCCTTTTTGGCCAACCAAGCAAGCTTGCAAAGGAAATCTGCACTACAATGAAGTCTCACTTCCTCCCGGTCAAAAGGGCCATCTGAAAAAAGTGTAAAATCCAGAAAGGCAGGACAGGCCATGGAGAACTGGGAGCCTTGTTATGCTGATGGGCGGGATGTCAATTGCCAACAGCCACTCGGGAGAAGTGTATGGTGTTTCCTGAAACATCTAAAAAACAAAGCAACAGAGCCTAGGGCACTTCCACTTATGGTCCTATAGCTTAGGGAAATTAAAATCAAAAAGACACAGCCACCCCACAAGTTGGGACGGCTCTGTTTACAAGAACCACGTTTACGGTACAAGTTCAATATCACAGAAAGTGAAAAATGGATAAAGAAGTTGTGGTACTTACGTACAATGCAATATCACTCAGCAATGAAATCTATGTCATCAGGCCCGTAGCACCATAATGAGTGGATTCAGGTACGATGATTCTAACTGAAATAAGTCACACAGGAAAAGAAACATCATAAGATATCACTAATACACGGAATGTAACCTTGGCTACACAGGAACTGAATTACAAAACAGAACAGGGTCTCCAATTTAGAAAACCAACTTATGCTTGCTTAAGTGGAAAGGTGAGTTGGAGTGCTGCATAAAACCAGAGATTGAAATGAGCACAGATAAAGTTCCTTAAGCCAAATATGGAATAGACAAGAGCTACTCCTTGCTCAACGAAATGGACTCAACACCCCATATTAAACGCCTAAGAATGTACCTGACTAGGAAGTATCTTAAAACCTATGGACTGCTATGTCTCCGAAAGAGAATCAAGCGAGTGTACAGGGGCATAAATGCAGCAGTGATAGGACTGGAGAGGTTCGGTGAGCAAATGAAGACCCTTTGAAGTCATATTGCATGGTACCCATTCCACGGGTCTCAACTCTCCAGGTTTAAGGTATTCTTCCTTCAGCTAAAACATGCATGTGGAACCCAGAGTATGATCAACCGTGTGATCGGGAGACGTGTTCCAATATGTCTCAGTTTTCGTCCCCTGGTACTCGGGTGCAACATTCCAGACGCTTTACTAACACTCTCCCGACTTGGAGAGTCAGTGCCTTTAACCTCCTGTTTGGCCCAGTTTGCAATTTCTGCGGAAGATGAACAGGAATAGGGAGAACCAATGACAGACTAACTGGAGGTGTGTGGACGGGCAAATTTAACTCTCATTTCCCACCAGGAAGAGGAATTAACCAAAGGCTCAGCGTGCCGTGCCGGAACCAGATTAGGGCCTGAAGCCATCCTGCGGTGTTGCGGCCAGCTCACGAGAAAGCGAGTTGAAGAAAGGAGCTCAGGGGCACTGTAATTCACAAACCTGCAGAGTTATAAATGACAGCTATCGTCCAAAAATATACTGAAGTAAGGCTGCCAAGAGGACTTGAAAGCGGGGCAGAATTGCAGGCAACCGATTTCAGGAGGTAGACTGGAATTGCATTAAAAGCATAGGAAAAGAGGCAGAACGTCCACAATGATGCACTTGGCCAAAAAGGGCGTATGCGTTTTTTCCTGAATATATTCAGGAAAAAACGCATACGCCCTTTTTGGCCAACCAAGCAAGCTTGCAAAGGAAATCTGCACTACAATGAAGTCTCACTTCCCCCCGGTCAAAAGGGCCATCTGAAAAAAGTGTAAAATCCAGAAAGGCAGGACAGGCCATAGAGAACTGGGAGCCTTGTTATGCTGATGGGCGGGATGTCAATTGCCAACAGCCACGCCGGAGAAGTGTATGGTGTTTCCTGAAACATCTAAAAAACAAAGCAACAGAACCTAGGGCACTTCCACTTATGGTCCTATAGCTTAGGGAAATTAAAATCAAAAAGACACAGCCACCCCAAAAGTTGGGACGGCTCTGTTTACAAGAAACACGTTTACGGTACAAGTTCAATATCACAGAAAGTGAAAAATGGATAAAGAAATTGTGGTACTTACGTACAATGCAGTATCACTCAGCAATGAAATCTATGTCATCAGGCCCGTAGCAGCATAATGAGTGGATTCAGGTATGATGATTCTAACTGAAATAAGTCACACAGAAAAAGAAACATCATAAGATATCACTAATACACGGAATGTAAACTTGGCTACACAGGAACTGAATTACAAAACAGAACAGGGTCTCAAATTTAGAAAACCAACTTTTGCTTGCTTAAGGGGAAAGCTGAGTTGGGGTGCTGCATAAAACCAGAGATTGAAATGAGCACAGATAAAGTTCCTTAAGCCAAATATGGAATAGACAAGAGCTACTCCTTGCTCAACGAAATGGACTCAACACCCCATATTAAACGCCTAAGAATGTACCTGACTAGGAATTATCTTAAAACCTATGGACTGCTATGTCTCCGAAAGAGAATCAAGCGTGTGTACAGGGGCATAAATGCAGCAGTGATAGGATTGGAGAAGTTCGGTGAGCAAATGAAGACCCTTTGAAGTCATATTGCATGGTACCCATTCCACGGGTCTCAACTCTCCAGGTTTAAGGTATTCTTCCTTCAGCTAAAACATGCATGTGGAACCCAGAGTATGATCAACCGTGTGATCGGGAGACGTGTTCCAATATGTGTCAGTTTTCGTCCCCTGGTACTCGGGTGCAACATTCCAGACGCTTTACTAACACTCTCCCGACTTGGAGAGTCAGTGCCTTTAACCTCCTGTTTGGCCCAGTTTGCAATTTCTGCGGAAGATGAACAGGAAATGGGATAACCAATGACAGACTAGCTGGAGGTGTCTGGACGGGCAAATTTAACTCTCATTTCCCACCAGGAAGAGGAATTAACCAAAGGCTCAGCGTGCCGTGCCGGAACCAGATTAGGGCCTGAAGCCATCCTGCGGTGTTGTGGCCAGCTCACGAGAAAGCGAATTGAAGAAAGGAGCTCAGGGGCACTGTAATTCACAAACCTGCAGAGTTATAAATGACAGCTATAGTCCAAAAATATACTGAAGTAAGGCTGCCAAGAGGACTTGAAAGCGGGGCAGAATTGCAGGAAACCGATTTCAGGAGGTAGACTGGAATTGCATTGAAAGCATAGGAAAAGAGGCAGAACGTCCACAATGATGCACTTGGCCAAAAAGGGCGTATGCGTTTTTTCCTGAATATATTCAGGAAAAAACGCATACGCCCTTTTTGGCCAACCAAGCAAGCTTGCAAAGGAAATCTGCACTACAATGAAGTCTCACTTCCCCCCGGTCAAAAGGGCCATCTGATAAAAGTGTAAAATCCAGAAAGGCAGGACAGGCCATGGAGAACTGGGAGCCTTGTTATGCTGATGGGCGGGATGTCAATTGCCAACAGCCACTCGGGAGAAGTGTATGGTGTTTCCTGAAACATCTAATAAACAAAGCAACAGAGCCTAGGGCACTTCCACTTATGGTCCTGTAGCTTAGGGAAATTAAAATCAAAAAGACACAGCCACCCCAAAGGTTGGGACGGCTCTGTTTACAAGAACCTGGTTTACGGTACAAGTTCAATATCGCAGAAAGTGAAAAATGGATAAAGATGTTGTGGTACTTACGTACAATGCAATATCACACAGCAATGAAATCTATGTCATCAGGCCCGTAGCAGCATAATGAGTGGATTCAGGTACGATGATTCTAACTGAAATAAGTCACACAGGAAAAGAAACATCATAAGATATCACTAATACACGGAATGTAAACTTGGCTACACAGGAACTGAATTACAAAACAGAACAGGGTCTCAAATTTAGAAAACCAACTTATGCTTGCTTTAGGGGAAAGGTGAGTTGGGGTGCTGCATAAAACCAGAGATTGAAATGAGCACAGATAAAGTTCCTTAAGCCAAATATGGAATAGACAAGAGCTACTCCTTGCTCAACGAAATGGACTCAACACCCCATATTAAACGCCTAAGAATGTACCTGACTAGGAAGTATCTTAAAACCTATGGACTGCTATGTCTCCGAAAGAGAATCAAGCGAGTGTACAGGGGCATAAACGCAGCAGTGATAGGACTGGAGAGGTTCGGTGAGCAAATGAAGACCCTTTGAAGTCATATTGCATGGTACCCATTCCACGGGTCTCAACTCTCCAGGTTTAAGGTATTCTTCCTTCAGCTAAAACATGCATGTGGAACCCAGAGTATGATCAACCGTGTGATCGCGAGACGTGTTCCAATATGTCTCAGTTTTCGTCCCCTGGTACTCGGGTGCAACATTCCAGACGCTTTACTAACACTCTCCCGACTTGGAGAGTCAGTGCCTTTAACCTCCTGTTTGGCCCAGTTTGCAATTTCTGCGGAAGATGAACAGGAATAGAGAGAACCAATGACAGACTAGCTGGAGGTGTCTGGACGGGCAAATTTAACTCTCATTTCCCACCAGGAAGAGGAATTAACCAAAGGCTCAGCGTGCCGTGCCGGAACCAGATTAGGGCCTGAAGCCATCCTGCGGTGTTGCGGCCAGCTCACGAGAAAGCGAGTTGAAGAAAGGAGCTCAGGGGCACTGTAATTCACAAACCCGCAGAGTTATAAATGATAGCTATCGTCCAAAAATATACTGAAGTAAGGCTGCCAAGAGGACTTGAAAGCGGGGCAGAATTGCAGGAAACCGATTTCAGGAGGTAGACTGGAATTGCATTGAAAGCATAGGAAAAGAGGCAGAACGTCCACAATGATGCACTTGGCCAAAAAGTGCGTATGCGTTTTATCCTGAATATATTCAGGAAAAAACGCATACGCCCTTTTTGGCAAACCAAGCAAGCTTGCAAAGGAAATCTGCACTACAATGAAGTCTCACTTCCCCCCGGTCAAAAGGGCCATCTGAAAAAAGTGTAAAATCCAGAAAGGCAGTACAGGCCATGGAGAACTGGGAGCCTTGTTATGCTGATGGGCGGGATGTAAATTGCCAACAGCCACTCCGGAGAAGTGTATGGTGTTTCCTGAAACATCTAAAAAACAAAGCAGCAGAACCTAGGGCACTTCCACTTATGGTCCTATAGCTTAGGGAAATTAAAATCAAAAAGACACAGCCACCCCAAAGTTTGGCACGGCTGTGTTTACAAGAACCACGTTTACGGTACAAGTTCAATATCGCAGAAAGTGAAAAATGGATAAAGAAGTTGTGGTACTTACGTACAATGCTATATCACTCAGCAAGGAAATCTATGTCATCAGGCGCGTAGCAGCATAATCAGTGGATTCAGGTATGATGATTCTAACTGAAATAAGTCACACAGAAAAAGAAACATCATAAGATATCACTAATACACGGAATGTAACCTTGGCTACACAGGAACTGAATTACAAAACAGAACAGGGTCTCAAATTTAGAAAACCAACTTATGCTTGCTTAAGGGGAAAGGTGAGTTGGGGTGCTGCATAAAACCAGAGATTGAAACGAGCACAGATAAAGTTCCTTAAGCCAAATATGGAATAGACAAGAGCTACTCCTTGCTCAACGAAATGGACTCAACACCCCATATTAAATGCCTAAGAGTGTACCTGACTAGGAAGTATCTTAAAACCTATGGATTGCTATGACTCCGAAAGAGAATCAAGCGTGTGTACAGGGGCATAAATGCAGCAGTGATAGGATTGGAGAAGTTCGGTGAGCAAATGAAGACCCTTTGAAGTCATATTGCATGGTACCCATTCCACGGGTCTCAACTCTCCAGGTTTAAGGTATTCTTCCTTCAGCTAAAACATGCATGTGGAACCCAGAGTATGATCAACCATGTGATCGGGAGACGTGTTCAAATATGTCTCAGTTTTCGTCCCCTGGTACTCGGGTGCAACATTCCAGACGCTTTACTAACACTCTCCCGACTTGGAGAGTCAGTGCCTTTAACCTCCTGTTTGGCCCAGTTTGCAATTTCTGCGGAAGATGAACAGGAAATGGGAGAACCAATGACAGACTAGCTGGAGGTGTCTGGACGGGCAAATTTAACTCTCATTTCCCACCAGGAAGAGGAATTAACCAAAGGCTCAGCATGCCGTGCCGGAACCAGATTAGGGCCTGAAGCAATCCTGCGGTGTTGCGGCCAGCTCACGAGAAAGCGAGTTGAAGAAAGGAGCTCAGGGGCACTGTAATTCACAAACCTGCAGAGTTATAAATGACAGCTATCGTCCAAAAATATACTGAAGTAAGGCTGCCAAGAGGACTTGAAAGCGGGGCAGAATTGCAGGAAACCGATTTCAGGAGGTAGACTGGAATTGCATTTAAAGCATAGGAAAAGAGGCAGAACGTCCACAATGATGCACTTGGCCAAAAAGGGCGTATGCGTTTTATCCTGAATATATTCAGGAAAAAACGCATACGCCCTTTTTGGCCAACCAAGCAAGCTTGCAAAGGAAATCTGCACTACAATGAAGTCTCACTTCCCCCCGGTCAAAAGGGCCATCTGAAAAAAGTGTAAAATCCAGAAAGGCAGGACAGGCCATGGAGAACTGGGAGCCTTGTTATGCTGATGGGCGGGATGTGAATTGCCAACAGCCACTCGGGAGAAGTGTATGGTGTTTCCTGAAACATCTAAAAAACAAAGCAACAGAGCCTAGGGCACTTCCACTTATGGTCCTATAGCTTAGGGAAATTAAAATCAAAAAGACACAGCCACCCCAAAGGTTGGGACGGCTCTGTTTACAAGAACCTGGTTTATGGTACAAGTTCAATATCGCAGAAAGTGAAAAATGGATAAAGATGTTGTGGTACTTACGTACAATGCAATATCAAACAGCAATGAAATCTATGTCATCAGGCCCGTAGCAGCATAATGAGTGGATTCAGGTATGATGATTCTAACTGAAATAAGTCACACAGAAAAAGAAACATCATAAGATATCACTAATACACGGAATGTAAACTTGGCTACACAGGAACTGAATTACAAAACAGAACAGGGTCTCAAATTTAGAAAACCAACTTTTGCTTGCTTAAGGGGAAAGCTGAGTTGGGGTGCTGCATAAAACCAGAGATTGAAATGAGCACAGATAAAGTTCCTTAAGCCAAATATGGAATAGACAAGAGCTACTCCTTGCTCAACGAAATGGACTCAACACCCCATATTAAACGCCTAAGAATGTACCTGACTAGGAATTATCTTAAAACCTATGGACTGCTATGTCTCCGAAAGAGAATCAAGCGTGTGTACAGGGGCATAAATGCAGCAGTGATAGGATTGGAGAGTTTCGGTGAGCAAATGAAGACCCTTTGAAGTCATATTGCATGGTACCCATTCCACGGGTCTCAACTCTCCAGGTTTAAGGTATTCTTCCTTCAGCTAAAACATGCATGTGGAACCCAGAGTATGATCAACCGTGTGATCGGGAGACGTGTTCCAATATGTGTCAGTTTTCGTCCCCTGGTACTCGGGTGCAACATTCCAGACGCTTTACTAACACTCTCCCGACTTGGAGAGTCAGTGCCTTTAACCTCCTGTTTGGCCCAGTTTGCAATTTCTGCGGAAGATGAACAGGAATAGGGAGAACCAATGACAGACCAGCTGGAGGTGTCTGGACGGGCAAATTTAACTCTCATTTCCCACCAGGAAGAGGAATTAACCAAAGGCTCAGCGTGCCATGCCGGAACCAGATTAGGGCCTGAAGCCATCCTGCGGTGTTGCGGCCAGCTCACGAGAAAGCGAGTTGAAGAAAGGAGCTCAGGGGCACTGTAATTCACAAACCCGCAGAGTTATAAATGATAGCTATCGTCCAAAAATATACTGAAGTAAGGCTGCCAAGAGGACTTGAAAGCGGGGCAGAATTGCAGGAAACCGATTTCAGGAGGTAGACTGGAATTGCATTGAAAGCATAGGAAAAGAGGCAGAACGTCCACAATGATGCACTTGGCCAAAAAGTGCGTATGCGTTTTATCCTGAATATATTCAGGAAAAAACGCATATGCACTTTTTGGCCAACCAAGCAAGCTTGCAAAGGAAATCTGCACTACAATGAAGTCTCACTTCCCCCCGGTCAAAAGGGCCATCTGAAAAAAGTGTAAAATCCAGAAAGGCAGTACAGGCCATGGAGAACTGGGAGCCTTGTTATGCTGATGGGCGGGATGTAAATTGCCAACAGCCACTCCGGAGAAGTGTATGGTGTTTCCTGAAACATCTAAAAAACAAAGCAGCAGAACCTAGGGCACTTCCACTTATGGTCCTATAGCTTAGGGAAATTAAAATCAAAAAGACACAGCCACCCCAAAGTTTGGCACGGCTGTGTTTACAAGAACCACGTTTACGGTACAAGTTCAATATCGCAGAAAGTGAAAAATGGATAAAGAAGTTGTGGTACTTACGTACAATGCAGTATCACTCAGCAAGGAAATCTATGTCATCAGGCCCGTAGCAGCATAATGAGTGGATTCAGGTACGATGATTCTAACTGAAATAAGTCACACAGGAAAAGAAACATCATAAGATATCACTAATACACGGAATGTAACCTTGGCTACACAGGAACTGAATTACAAAACAGAACAGGGTCTCCAATTTAGAAAACCAACTTATGCTTGCTTAAGTGGAAAGGTGAGTTGGAGTGCTGCATAAAACCAGAGATTGAAATGAGCACAGATAAAGTTCCTTAAGCCAAATATGGAATAGACAAGAGCTACTCCTTGCTCAACGAAATGGACTCAACACCCCATATTAAACGCCTAAGAGTGTACCTGACTAGGAAGTATCTTAAAACCTATGGATTGCTATGTCTCTGAAAGAGAATCAAGCGTGTGTACAGGGGCATAAACGCAGCAGTGATAGGATTGGAGAGGTTCGGTGAGCAAATGAAGACCCTTTGAAGTCATATTGCATGGTACCCATTCCACGGGTCTCAACTCTCCAGGTTTAAGGTATTCTTCCTTCAGCTAAAACATGCATGTGGAACCCAGAGTATGATCAACCGTGTGATCGGGAGACGTGTTCCAATATGTGTCAGTTTTCGTCCCCTGGTACTCGGGTGCAACATTCCAGACGCTTTACTAACACTCTCCCGACTTGGAGAGTCAGTGCCTTTAACCTCCTGTTTGGCCCAGTTTGCAATTTCTGTGGAAGATGAACAGGAATAGGGAGAACCAATGACAGACCAGCTGGAGGTGTCTGGACGGGCAAATTTAACTCTCATTTCCCACCAGGAAGAGGAATTAACCAAAGGCTCAGCGTGCCGTGCCGGAACCAGATTAGGGCCTGAAGCCATCCTGCGGTGTTGCGGCCAGCTCACGAGAAAGCGAGTTGAAGAAAGGAGCTCAGGGGCACTGTAATTCACAAACCTGCAGAGTTATAAATGACAGCTATCGTCCAAAAATATACTGAAGTAAGGCTGCCAAGAGGACTTGAAAGCGGGGCAGAATTGCAGGAAACCGATTTCAGGAGGTAGACTGGAATTGCATTGAAAGCATAGGAAAAGAGGCAGAACGTCCACAATGATGCACTTGGCCAAAAAGGGCGTATGCGTTTTTTCCTGAATATATTCAGGAAAAAACGCATACGCCCTTTTTGGCCAACCAAGCAAGCTTGCAAAGGAAATCTGCACTACAATGAAGTCTCACTTCCCCCCGGTCAAAAGGGCCATCTGAAAAAAGTGTAAAATCCAGAAAGGCAGGACAGGCCATGGAGAACTGGGAGCCTTGTTATGCTGATGGGCGGGATGTCAATTGCCAACAGCCACTCGGGAGAAGTGTATGGTGTTTCCTGAAACATCTAAGAAACAAAGCAACAGAGCCTAGGGCACTTCCACTTATGGTCCTATAGCTTAGGGAAATTAAAATCAAAAAGACACAGCCACCCCAAAAGTTGGGACGGCTCTGTTTACAAGAAACATGTTTACGGTACAAGTTCAATATCACAGAAAGTGAAAAATGGATAAAGAAGTTGTGGTACTTACGTACAATGCAATATCACTCAGCAATGAAATCTATGTCATCAGGCCCGTAGCAGCATAATGAGTGGATTCAGGTATGATGATTCTAACTGAAATAAGTCACACAGAAAATGAAACATCATAAGATATCACTAATACACGGAATGTAAGCTTGGCTACACAGGAACTGAATTACAAAACAGAACAGGGTCTCAAATTTAGAAAACCAACTTTTGCTTGCTTAAGGGGAAAGCTGAGTTGGGGTGCTGCATAAAACCAGAGATTGAAATGAGCACAGATAAAGTTCCTTAAGCCAAATATGGAATAGACAAGAGCTACTCCTTGCTCAACGAAATGGACTCAACACCCCATATTAAACGCCTAAGAATGTACCTGACTAGGAATTATCTTAAAACCTATGGACTGCTATGTCTCCGAAAGAGAATCAAGCGTGTGTACAGGGGCATAAACGCAGCAGTGATAGGATTGGAGAAGTTCGGTGAGCAAATGAAGACCCTTTGAAGTCATATTGCATGGTACCCATTCCACGGGTCTCAACTCTCCAGGTTTAAGGTATTCTTCCTTCAGCTAAAACATGCATGTGGAACCCAGAGTATGATCAACCGTGTGATCAGGAGACGTGTTCCAATATGTGTCAGTTTTCGTCCCCTGGTACTCGGGTGCAACATTCCAGACGCTTTACTAACACTCTCCCGACTTGGAGAGTCAGTGCCTTTAACCTCCTGTTTGGCCCAGTTTGCAATTTCTGCGGAAGATGAACAGGAAATGGGAGAACCAATGACAGACTAGCTGGAGGTGTCTGGACGGGCAAATTTAACTCTCATTTCCCACCAGGAAGAGGAATTAACCAAAGGCTCAGCGTGCCGTGCCGGAACCAGATTAGGGCCTGAAGCCATCCTGCGGTGTTGTGGCCAGCTCACGAGAAAGCGAATTGAAGAAAGGAGCTCAGGGGCACTGTAATTCACAAACCTGCAGAGTTATAAATGACAGCTATAGTCCAAAAATATACTGAAGTAAGGCTGCCAAGAGGACTTGAAAGCGGGGCAGAATTGCAGGAAACCGATTTCAGGAGGTAGACTGGAATTGCATTGAAAGCATAGGAAAAGAGGCAGAACGTCCACAATGATGCACTTGGCCAAAAAGGGCGTATGCGTTTTTTCCTGAATATATTCAGGAAAAAACGCATACGCCCTTTTTGGCCAACCAAGCAAGCTTGCAAAGGAAATCTGCACTACAATGAAGTCTCACTTCCCCACGGTCAAAAGGGCCATCTGATAAAAGTGTAAAATCCAGAAAGGCAGGACAGGCCATGGAGAACTGGGAGCCTTGTTATGCTGATGGGCGGGATGTAAATTGCCAACAGCCACTGGGGAGAAGTGTATGGTGTTTCCTGAAACATCTAAAAAACAAAGCAACAGAGCCTAGGGCACTTCCACTTATGGTCCTGTAGCTTAGGGAAATTAAAATCAAAAAGACACAGCCACCCCAAAGGTTGGGACGGCTCTGTTTACAAGAACCTGGTTTACGGTACAAGTTCAATATCGCAGAAAGTGAAAAATGGATAAAGATGTTGTGGTACTTACGTACAATGCAATATCACACAGCAATGAAATCTATGTCATCAGGCCCGTAGCAGCATAATGAGTGGATTCAGGTACGATGATTCTAACTGAAATAAGTCACACAGGAAAAGAAACATCATAAGATATCACTAATACACGGAATGTAAACTTGGCTACACAGGAACTGAATTACAAAACAGAACAGGGTCTCAAATTTAGAAAACCAACTTATGCTTGCTTAAGGGGAAAGGTGAGTTGGGGTGCTGCATAAAACCAGAGATTGAAATGAGCACAGATAAAGTTCCTTAAGCCAAATATGGAATAGACAAGAGCTACTCCTTGCTCAACGAAATGGACTCAACACCCCATATTAAACGCCTAAGAGTGTACCTGACTAGGAAGTATCTTAAAACCTATGGATTGCTATGTCTCCGAAAGAGAATCAAGCGTGTGTACAGGGGCATACACGCAGCAGTGATAGGATTGGAGAGGTTCGGTGAGCAAATGAAGACCCTTTGAAGTCATATTGCATGGTACCCATTCCACGGGTCTCAACTCTCCAGGTTTAAGGTATTCTTCCTTCAGCTAAAACATGCATGTGGAACCCAGAGTATGATCAACCGTGTGATCGGGAGACGTGTTCCAATATGTGTCAGTTTTCGTCCCCTGGTACTCGGGTGCAACATTCCAGACGCTTTACTAACACTCTCCCGACTTGGAGAGTCAGTGCCTTTAACCTCCTGTTTGGCCCAGTTTGCAATTTCTGCGGAAGATGAACAGGAATAGGGAGAACCAATGACAGACTAGATGGAGGTGTCTGGACGGGCAAATTTAACTCTCATTTCCCACCAGGAAGAGGAATTAACCAAAGGCTCAGCGTGCCGTGCCGGAACCAGATTAGGGCCTGAAGCCATCCTGCGGTGTTGCGGCCAGCTCACGAGAAAGCGAGTTGAAGAAAGGAGCTCAGGGGCACTGTAATTCACAAACCTGCAGAGTTATAAATGACAGCTATCGTCCAAAAATATACTGAAGTAAGGCTGCCAAGAGGACTTGAAAGCGGGGCAGAATTGCAGGAAACCGATTTCAGGAGGTAGACTGGAATTGCATTTAAAGCATAGGAAAAGAGGCAGAACGTCCACAATGATGCACTTGGCCAAAAAGGGCGTATGCGTTTTATCCTGAATATATTCAGGAAAAAACGCATACGCCCTTTTTGGCCAACCAAGCAAGCTTGCAAAGGAAATCTGCACTACAATGAAGTCTCACTTCCCCCCGGTCAAAAGGGCCATCTGAAAAAAGTGTAAAATCCAGAAAGGCAGGACAGGCCATGGAGAACTGGGAGCCTTGTTATGCTGATGGGCGGGATGTCAATTGCCAACAGCCACTCGGGAGAAGTGTATGGTGTTTCCTGAAACATCTAAAAAACAAAGCAACAGAGCCTAGGGCACTTCCACTTATGGTCCTATAGCTTAGGGAAATTAAAATCAAAAAGACACAGCCACCCCAAAGGTTGGGACGGCTCTGTTTACAAGAACCTGGTTTATGGTACAAGTTCAATATCGCAGAAAGTGAAAAATGGATAAAGATGTTGTGGTACTTACGTACAATGCAATATCAAACAGCAATGAAATCTATGTCATCAGGCCCGTAGCAGCATAATGAGTGGATTCAGGTATGATGATTCTAACTGAAATAAGTCACACAGAAAAAGAAACATCATAAGATATCACTAATACACGGAATGTAAACTTGGCTACACAGGAACTGAATTACAAAACAGAACAGGGTCTCAAATTTAGAAAACCAACTTTTGCTTGCTTAAGGGGAAAGCTGAGTTGGGGTGCTGCATAAAACCAGAGATTGAAATGAGCACAGATAAAGTTCCTTAAGCCAAATATGGAATAGACAAGAGCTACTCCTTGCTCAACGAAATGGACTCAACACCCCATATTAAACGCCTAAGAATGTACCTGACTAGGAATTATCTTAAAACCTATGGACTGCTATGTCTCCGAAAGAGAATCAAGCGTGTGTACAGGGGCATAAATGCAGCAGTGATAGGATTGGAGAGTTTCGGTGAGCAAATGAAGACCCTTTGAAGTCATATTGCATGGTACCCATTCCACGGGTCTCAACTCTCCAGGTTTAAGGTATTCTTCCTTCAGCTAAAACATGCATGTGGAACCCAGAGTATGATCAACCGTGTGATCGGGAGACGTGTTCCAATATGTGTCAGTTTTCGTCCCCTGGTACTCGGGTGCAACATTCCAGACGCTTTACTAACACTCTCCCGACTTGGAGAGTCAGTGCCTTTAACCTCCTGTTTGGCCCAGTTTGCAATTTCTGCGGAAGATGAACAGGAATAGGGAGAACCAATGACAGACCAGCTGGAGGTGTCTGGACGGGCAAATTTAACTCTCATTTCCCACCAGGAAGAGGAATTAACCAAAGGCTCAGCGTGCCATGCCGGAACCAGATTAGGGCCTGAAGCCATCCTGCGGTGTTGCGGCCAGCTCACGAGAAAGCGAGTTGAAGAAAGGAGCTCAGGGGCACTGTAATTCACAAACCCGCAGAGTTATAAATGATAGCTATCGTCCAAAAATATACTGAAGTAAGGCTGCCAAGAGGACTTGAAAGCGGGGCAGAATTGCAGGAAACCGATTTCAGGAGGTGGACTGGAATTGCATTGAAAGCATAGGAAAAGAGGCAGAACGTCCACAATGATGCACTTGGCCAAAAAGTGCGTATGCGTTTTATCCTGAATATATTCAGGAAAAAACGCATATGCACTTTTTGGCCAACCAAGCAAGCTTGCAAAGGAAATCTGCACTACAATGAAGTCTCACTTCCCCCCGGTCAAAAGGGCCATCTGAAAAAAGTGTAAAATCCAGAAAGGCAGTACAGGCCATGGAGAACTGGGAGCCTTGTTATGCTGATGGGCGGGATGTAAATTGCCAACAGCCACTCCGGAGAAGTGTATGGTGTTTCCTGAAACATCTAAAAAACAAAGCAGCAGAACCTAAGGCACTTCCACTTATGGTCCTATAGCTTAGGGAAATTAAAATCAAAAAGACACAGCCACCCCAAAGTTTGGCACGGCTGTGTTTACAAGAACCACGTTTACGGTACAAGTTCAATATCGCAGAAAGTGAAAAATGGATAAAGAAGTTGTGGTACTTACGTACAATGCAGTATCACTCAGCAAGGAAATCTATGTCATCAGGCCCGTAGCAGCATAATGAGTGGATTCAGGTACGATGATTCTAACTGAAATAAGTCACACAGGAAAAGAAACATCATAAGATATCACTAATACACGGAATGTAACCTTGGCTACACAGGAACTGAATTACAAAACAGAACAGGGTCTCCAATTTAGAAAACCAACTTATGCTTGCTTAAGTGGAAAGGTGAGTTGGAGTGCTGCATAAAACCAGAGATTGAAATGAGCACAGATAAAGTTCCTTAAGCCAAATATGGAATAGACAAGAGCTACTCCTTGCTCAACGAAATGGACTCAACACCCCATATTAAACGCCTAAGAGTGTACCTGACTAGGAAGTATCTTAAAACCTATGGATTGCTATGTCTCTGAAAGAGAATCAAGCGTGTGTACAGGGGCATAAACGCAGCAGTGATAGGATTGGAGAGGTTCGGTGAGCAAATGAAGACCCTTTGAAGTCATATTGCATGGTACCCATTCCACGGGTCTCAACTCTCCAGGTTTAAGGTATTCTTCCTTCAGCTAAAACATGCATGTGGAACCCAGAGTATGATCAACCGTGTGATCGGGAGACGTGTTCCAATATGTGTCAGTTTTCGTCCCCTGGTACTCGGGTGCAACATTCCAGACGCTTTACTAACACTCTCCCGACTTGGAGAGTCAGTGCCTTTAACCTCCTGTTTGGCCCAGTTTGCAATTTCTGCGGAAGATGAACAGGAATAGGGAGAACCAATGACAGACCAGCTGGAGGTGTCTGGACGGGCAAATTTAACTCTCATTTCCCACCAGGAAGAGGAATTAACCAAAGGCTCAGCGTGCCGTGCCGGAACCAGATTAGGGCCTGAAGCCATCCTGCGGTGTTGCGGCCAGCTCACGAGAAAGCGAGTTGAAGAAAGGAGCTCAGGGGCACTGTAATTCACAAACCTGCAGAGTTATAAATGACAGCTATCGTCCAAAAATATACTGAAGTAAGGCTGCCAAGAGGACTTGAAAGCGGGGCAGAATTGCAGGAAACCGATTTCAGGAGGTAGACTGGAATTGCATTGAAAGCATAGGAAAAGAGGCAGAACGTCCACAATGATGCACTTGGCCAAAAAGGGCGTATGCGTTTTTTCCTGAATATATTCAGGAAAAAACGCATACGCCCTTTTTGGCCAACCAAGCAAGCTTGCAAAGGAAATCTGCACTACAATGAAGTCTCACTTCCCCCCGGTCAAAAGGGCCATCTGAAAAAAGTGTAAAATCCAGAAAGGCAGGACAGGCCATGGAGAACTGGGAGCCTTGTTATGCTGATGGGCGGGATGTCAATTGCCAACAGCCACTCGGGAGAAGTGTATGGTGTTTCCTGAAACATCTAAGAAACAAAGCAACAGAGCCTAGGGCACTTCCACTTATGGTCCTATAGCTTAGGGAAATTAAAATCAAAAAGACACAGCCACCCCAAAAGTTGGGACGGCTCTGTTTACAAGAAACATGTTTACGGTACAAGTTCAATATCACAGAAAGTGAAAAATGGATAAAGAAGTTGTGGTACTTACGTACAATGCAATATCACTCAGCAATGAAATCTATGTCATCAGGCCCGTAGCAGCATAATGAGTGGATTCAGGTATGATGATTCTAACTGAAATAAGTCACACAGAAAATGAAACATCATAAGATATCACTAATACACGGAATGTAAGCTTGGCTACACAGGAACTGAATTACAAAACAGAACAGGGTCTCAAATTTAGAAAACCAACTTTTGCTTGCTTAAGGGGAAAGCTGAGTTGGGGTGCTGCATAAAACCAGAGATTGAAATGAGCACAGATAAAGTTCCTTAAGCCAAATATGGAATAGACAAGAGCTACTCCTTGCTCAACGAAATGGACTCAACACCCCATATTAAACGCCTAAGAATGTACCTGACTAGGAATTATCTTAAAACCTATGGACTGCTATGTCTCCGAAAGAGAATCAAGCGTGTGTACAGGGGCATAAATGCAGCAGTGATAGGATTGGAGAAGTTCGGTGAGCAAATGAAGACCCTTTGAAGTCATATTGCATGGTACCCATTCCACGGGTCTCAACTCTCCAGGTTTAAGGTATTCTTCCTTCAGCTAAAACATGCATGTGGAACCCAGAGTATGATCAACCGTGTGATCAGGAGACGTGTTCCAATATGTGTCAGTTTTCGTCCCCTGGTACTCGGGTGCAACATTCCAGACGCTTTACTAACACTCTCCCGACTTGGAGAGTCAGTGCCTTTAACCTCCTGTTTGGCCCAGTTTGCAATTTCTGCGGAAGATGAACAGGAAATGGGAGAACCAATGACAGACTAGCTGGAGGTGTCTGGACGGGCAAATTTAACTCTCATTTCCCACCAGGAAGAGGAATTAACCAAAGGCTCAGCGTGCCGTGCCGGAACCAGATTAGGGCCTGAAGCCATACTGCGGTGTTGTGGCCAGCTCACGAGAAAGCGAATTGAAGAAAGGAGCTCAGGGGCACTGTAATTCACAAACCTGCAGAGTTATAAATGACAGCTATAGTCCAAAAATATACTGAAGTAAGGCTGCCAAGAGGACTTGAAAGCGGGGCAGAATTGCAGGAAACCGATTTCAGGAGGTAGACTGGAATTGCATTGAAAGCATAGGAAAAGAGGCAGAACGTCCACAATGATGCACTTGGCCAAAAAGGGCGTATGCGTTTTTTCCTGAATATATTCAGGAAAAAACGCATACGCCCTTTTTGGCCAACCAAGCAAGCTTGCAAAGGAAATCTGCACTACAATGAAGTCTCACTTCCCCACGGTCAAAAGGGCCATCTGATAAAAGTGTAAAATCCAGAAAGGCAGGACAGGCCATGGAGAACTGGGAGCCTTGTTATGCTGATGGGCGGGATGTAAATTGCCAACAGCCACGCCGGAGAAGTGTATGGTGTTTCCTGAAACATCTAAAAAACAAAGCAACAGAGCCTAGGGCACTTCCACTTATGGTCCTGTAGCTTAGGGAAATTAAAATCAAAAAGACACAGCCACCCCAAAGGTTGGGACGGCTCTGTTTACAAGAACCTGGTTTACGGTACAAGTTCAATATCGCAGAAAGTGAAAAATGGATAAAGATGTTGTGGTACTTACGTACAATGCAATATCACACAGCAATGAAATCTATGTCATCAGGCCCGTAGCAGCATAATGAGTGGATTCAGGTACGATGATTCTAACTGAAATAAGTCACACAGGAAAAGAAACATCATAAGATATCACTAATACACGGAATGTAAACTTGGCTACACAGGAACTGAATTACAAAACAGAACAGGGTCTCAAATTTAGAAAACCAACTTATGCTTGCTTAAGGGGAAAGGTGAGTTGGGGTGCTGCATAAAACCAGAGATTGAAATGAGCACAGATAAAGTTCCTTAAGCCAAATATGGAATAGACAAGAGCTACTCCTTGCTCAACGAAATGGACTCAACACCCCATATTAAACGCCTAAGAGTGTACCTGACTAGGAAGTATCTTAAAACCTATGGATTGCTATGTCTCCGAAAGAGAATCAAGCGTGTGTACAGGGGCATACACGCAGCAGTGATAGGATTGGAGAGGTTCGGTGAGCAAATGAAGACCCTTTGAAGTCATATTGCATGGTACCCATTCCACGGGTCTCAACTCTCCAGGTTTAAGGTATTCTTCCTTCAGCTAAAACATGCATGTGGAACCCAGAGTATGATCAACCGTGTGATCGGGAGACGTGTTCCAATATGTGTCAGTTTTCGTCCCCTGGTACTCGGGTGCAACATTCCAGACGCTTTACTAACACTCTCCCGACTTGGAGAGTCAGTGCCTTTAACCTCCTGTTTGGCCCAGTTTGCAATTTCTGCGGAAGATGAACAGGAATAGGGAGAACCAATGACAGACTAGATGGAGGTGTCTGGACGGGCAAATTTAACTCTCATTTCCCACCAGGAAGAGGAATTAACCAAAGGCTCAGCGTGCCGTGCCGGAACCAGATTAGGGCCTGAAGCCATCCTGCGGTGTTGCGGCCAGCTCACGAGAAAGCGAGTTGAAGAAAGGAGCTCAGGGGCACTGTAATTCACAAACCCGCAGAGTTATAAATGATAGCTATCGTCCAAAAATATACTGAAGTAAGGCTGCCAAGAGGACTTGAAAGCGGGGCAGAATTGCAGGAAACCGATTTCAGGAGGTAGACTGGAATTGCATTTAAAGCATAGGAAAAGAGGCAGAACGTCCACAATGATGCACTTGGCCAAAAAGTGCGTATGCGTTTTATCCTGAATATATTCAGGAAAAAACGCATATGCCCTTTTTGCCCAACCAAGCAAGCTTGCAAAGGAAATCTGCACTACAATGAAGTCTCACTTCCCCCCGGTCAAAAGGGCCATCTGAAAAAAGTGTAAAATCCAGAAAGGCAGTACAGGCCATGGAGAACTGGGAGCCTTGTTATGCTGATGGGCGGGATGTAAATTGCCAACAGCCACTCCGGAGAAGTGTATGGTGTTTCCTGAAACATCTAAAAAACAAAGCAGCAGAACCTAGGGCACTTCCACTTATGGTCCTATAGCTTAGGGAAATTAAAATCAAAAAGACACAGCCACCCCAAAGTTTGGCACGGCTGTGTTTACAAGAACCACGTTTACGGTACAAGTTCAATATCGCAGAAAGTGAAAAATGGATAAAGAAGTTGTGGTACTTACGTACAATGCTATATCACTCAGCAAGGAAATCTATGTCATCAGGCGCGTAGCAGCATAATCAGTGGATTCAGGTATGATGATTCTAACTGAAATAAGTCACACAGAAAAAGAAACATCATAAGATATCACTAATACACGGAATGTAACCTTGGCTACACAGGAACTGAATTACAAAACAGAACAGGGTCTCAAATTTAGAAAACCAACTTATGCTTGCTTAAGGGGAAAGGTGAGTTGGGGTGCTGCATAAAACCAGAGATTGAAATGAGCACAGATAAAGTTCCTTAAGCCAAATATGGAATAGACAAGAGCTACTCCTTGCTCAACGAAATGGGCTCAACACCCCATATTAAACGCCTAAGAATGTAACTGACTAGGAAGTATCTTAAAAGGTATGGACTGCTATGTCTCCGAAAGAGAATCAAGCGTGTGTACAGGGGCATAAACGCAGCAGTGATAGGATTGGAGAAGTTCGGTGAGCAAATGAAGACCCTTTGAAGTCATATTGCATGGTACCCATTCCACGGGTCTCAACTCTCCAGGTTTAAGGTATTCTTCCTTCAGCTAAAACATGCATGTGGAACCCAGAGTATGATCAACCGTGTGATCAGGAGACGTGTTCCAATATGTGTCAGTTTTCGTCCCCTGGTACTCGGGTGCAACATTCCAGACGCTTTACTAACACTCTCCCGACTTGGAGAGTCAGTGCCTTTAACCTCCTGTTTGGCCCAGTTTGCAATTTCTGCGGAAGATGAACAGGAAATGGGAGAACCAATGACAGACTAGCTGGAGGTGTCTGGACGGGCAAATTTAACTCTCATTTCCCACCAGGAAGAGGAATTAACCAAAGGCTCAGCGTGCCGTGCCGGAACCAGATTAGGGCCTGAAGCCATCCTGCGGTGTTGTGGCCAGCTCACGAGAAAGCGAATTGAAGAAAGGAGCTCAGGGGCACTGTAATTCACAAACCTGCAGAGTTATAAATGACAGCTATAGTCCAAAAATATACTGAAGTAAGGCTGCCAAGAGGACTTGAAAGCGGGGCAGAATT
Source organism: Lagenorhynchus albirostris (assembly GCF_949774975.1). Taxonomy (NCBI): domain Eukaryota; kingdom Metazoa; phylum Chordata; class Mammalia; order Artiodactyla; family Delphinidae; genus Lagenorhynchus; species Lagenorhynchus albirostris. The sequence continues at coordinate 464,022 of NW_026783343.1, forward strand.
GCAGGAAACCGATTTCAGGAGGTAGACTGGAATTGCATTGAAAGCATAGGAAAAGAGGCAGAACGTCCACAATGATGCACTTGGCCAAAAAGGGCGTATGCGTTTTTTCCTGAATATATTCAGGAAAAAACGCATACGCCCTTTTTGGCCAACCAAGCAAGCTTGCAAAGGAAATCTGCACTACAATGAAGTCTCACTTCCCCCCGGTCAAAAGGGCCATCTGATAAAAGTGTAAAATCCAGAAAGGCAGGACAGGCCATGGAGAACTGGGAGCCTTGTTATGCTGATGGGCGGGATGTCAATTGCCAACAGCCACTCGGGAGAAGTGTATGGTGTTTCCTGAAACATCTAAAAAACAAAGCAACAGAGCCTAGGGCACTTCCACTTATGGTCCTGTAGCTTAGGGAAATTAAAATCAAAAAGACACAGCCACCCCAAAGGTTGGGACGGCTCTGTTTACAAGAACCTGGTTTACGGTACAAGTTCAATATCGCAGAAAGTGAAAAATGGATAAAGATGTTGTGGTACTTACGTACAATGCAATATCACACAGCAATGAAATCTATGTCATCAGGCCCGTAGCAGCATAATGAGTGGATTCAGGTACGATGATTCTAACTGAAATAAGTCACACAGGAAAAGAAACATCATAAGATATCACTAATACACGGAATGTAAACTTGGCTACACAGGAACTGAATTACAAAACAGAACAGGGTCTCAAATTTAGAAAACCAACTTATGCTTGCTTAAGGGGAAAGGTGAGTTGGGGTGCTGCATAAAACCAGAGATTGAAATGAGCACAGATAAATTTCCTTAAGCCAAATATGGAATAGACAAGAGCTACTCCTTGCTCAACTAAATGGACTCAACACCCCATATTAAACGCCTAAGAGTGTACCTGACTAGGAAGTATCTTAAAACCTATGGATTGCTATGTCTCCGAAAGAGAATCAAGCGTGTGTACAGGGGCATACACGCAGCAGTGATAGGATTGGAGAGGTTCGGTGAGCAAATGAAGACCCTTTGAAGTCATATTGCATGGTACCCATTCCACGGGTCTCAACTCTCCAGGTTTAAGGTATTCTTCCTTCAGCTAAAACATGCATGTGGAACCCAGAGTATGATCAACCGTGTGATCGGGAGACGTGTTCCAATATGTGTCAGTTTTCGTCCCCTGGTACTCGGGTGCAACATTCCAGACGCTTTACTAACACTCTCCCGACTTGGAGAGTCAGTGCCTTTAACCTCCTGTTTGGCCCAGTTTGCAATTTCTGCGGAAGATGAACAGGAATAGGGAGAACCAATGACAGACTAGATGGAGGTGTCTGGACGGGCAAATTTAACTCTCATTTCCCACCAGGAAGAGGAATTAACCAAAGGCTCAGCGTGCCGTGCCGGAACCAGATTAGGGCCTGAAGCCATCCTGCGGTGTTGCGGCCAGCTCACGAGAAAGCGAGTTGAAGAAAGGAGCTCAGGGGCACTGTAATTCACAAACCCGCAGAGTTATAAATGATAGCTATCGTCCAAAAATATACTGAAGTAAGGCTGCCAAGAGGACTTGAAAGCGGGGCAGAATTGCAGGAAACCGATTTCAGGAGGTAGACTGGAATTGCATTTAAAGCATAGGAAAAGAGGCAGAACGTCCACAATGATGCACTTGGCCAAAAAGTGCGTATGCGTTTTATCCTGAATATATTCAGGAAAAAACGCATATGCCCTTTTTGCCCAACCAAGCAAGCTTGCAAAGGAAATCTGCACTACAATGAAGTCTCACTTCCCCCCGGTCAAAAGGGCCATCTGAAAAAAGTGTAAAATCCAGAAAGGCAGTACAGGCCATGGAGAACTGGGAGCCTTGTAATGCTGATGGGCGGGATGTAAATTGCCAACAGCCACTCCGGAGAAGTGTATGGTGTTTCCTGAAACATCTAAAAAACAAAGCAGCAGAACCTAGGGCACTTCCACTTATGGTCCTATAGCTTAGGGAAATTAAAATCAAAAAGACACAGCCACCCCAAAGTTTGGCACGGCTGTGTTTACAAGAACCACGTTTACGGTACAAGTTCAATATCGCAGAAAGTGAAAAATGGATAAAGAAGTTGTGGTACTTACGTACAATGCTATATCACTCAGCAAGGAAATCTATGTCATCAGGCGCGTAGCAGCATAATCAGTGGATTCAGGTATGATGATTCTAACTGAAATAAGTCACACAGAAAAAGAAACATCATAAGATATCACTAATACACGGAATGTAACCTTGGCTACACAGGAACTGAATTACAAAACAGAACAGGGTCTCAAATTTAGAAAACCAACTTATGCTTGCTTAAGGGGAAAGGTGAGTTGGGGTGCTGCATAAAACCAGAGATTGAAATGAGCACAGATAAAGTTCCTTAAGCCAAATATGGAATAGACAAGAGCTACTCCTTGCTCAACGAAATGGGCTCAACACCCCATATTAAACGCCTAAGAATGTAACTGACTAGGAAGTATCTTAAAAGGTATGGACTGCTATGTCTCCGAAAGAGAATCAAGCGTGTGTACAGGGGCATAAACGCAGCAGTGATAGGATTGGAGAAGTTCGGTGAGCAAATGAAGACCCTTTGAAGTCATATTGCATGGTACCCATTCCACGGGTCTCAACTCTCCAGGTTTAAGGTATTCTTCCTTCAGCTAAAACATGCATGTGGAACCCAGAGTATGATCAACCATGTGATCGGGAGACGTGTTCAAATATGTCTCAGTTTTCGTCCCCTGGTACTCGGGTGCAACATTCCAGACGCTTTACTAACACTCTCCCGACTTGGAGAGTCAGTGCCTTTAACCTCCTGTTTGGCCCAGTTTGCAATTTCTGCGGAAGATGAACAGGAAATGGGAGAACCAATGACAGACTAGCTGGAGGTGTCTGGACGGGCAAATTTAACTCTCATTTCCCACCAGGAAGAGGAATTAACCAAAGGCTCAGCATGCCGTGCCGGAACCAGATTAGGGCCTGAAGCAATCCTGCGGTGTTGCGGCCAGCTCACGAGAAAGCGAGTTGAAGAAAGGAGCTCAGGGGCACTGTAATTCACAAACCTGCAGAGTTATAAATGACAGCTATCGTCCAAAAATATACTGAAGTAAGGCTGCCAAGAGGACTTGAAAGCGGGGCAGAATTGCAGGAAACCGATTTCAGGAGGTAGACTGGAATTGCATTTAAAGCATAGGAAAAGAGGCAGAACGTCCACAATGATGCACTTGGCCAAAAAGGGCGTATGCGTTTTATCCTGAATATATTCAGGAAAAAACGCATACGCCCTTTTTGGCCAACCAAGCAAGCTTGCAAAGGAAATCTGCACTACAATGAAGTCTCACTTCCCCCCGGTCAAAAGGGCCATCTGAAAAAAGTGTAAAATCCAGAAAGGCAGGACAGGCCATGGAGAACTGGGAGCCTTGTTATGCTGATGGGCGGGATGTCAATTGCCAACAGCCACTCGGGAGAAGTGTATGGTGTTTCCTGAAACATCTAAAAAACAAAGCAACAGAGCCTAGGGTACTTCCACTTATGGTCCTGTAGCTTAGGGAAATGAAAATCAAAAAGACACAGCCACCCCAAAGGTTGGGACGGCTCTGTTTACAAGAACCTGGTTTATGGTACAAGTTCAATATCGCAGAAAGTGAAAAATGGATAAAGATGTTGTGGTACTTACGTACAATGCAATATCAAACAGCAATGAAATCTATGTCATCAGGCCCGTAGCAGCATAATGAGTGGATTCAGGTATGATGATTCTAACTGAAATAAGTCACACAGAAAAAGAAACATCATAAGATATCACTAATACACGGAATGTAAACTTGGCTACACAGGAACTGAATTACAAAACAGAACAGGGTCTCAAATTTAGAAACCCAACTTATGCTTGCTTAAGGGGAAAGGTGAGTTGGGGTGCTGCATAAAACCAGAGATTGAAATGAGCACAGATAAATTTCCTTAAGCCAAATATGGAATAGACAAGAGCTACTCCTTGCTCAACGAAATGGACTCAACACCCCATATTAAACGCCTAAGAATGTACCTGACTAGGAAGTATCTTAAAACCTATGGATTGCTATTTCTCCGAAAGAGAATCAAGCGTGTGTGCAGGGGCATAAACGCAGCAGTGATAGGATTGGAGAGGTTCGGTGAGCAAATGAAGACCCTTTGAAGTCATATTGCATGGTACCCATTCCACGGGTCTCAACTCTCCAGGTTTAAGGTATTCTTCCTTCAGCTAAAACATGCATGTGGAACCCAGAGTATGATCAACCGTGTGATCGGGAGACGTGTTCCAATATGTGTCAGTTTTCGTCCCCTGGTACTCGGGTGCAACATTCCAGACGCTTTACTAACACTCTCCCGACTTGGAGAGTCAGTGCCTTTAACCTCCTGTTTGGCCCAGTTTGCAATTTCTGCGGAAGATGAACAGGAATAGGGAGAACCAATGACAGACCAGCTGGAGGTGTCTGGACGGGCAAATTTAACTCTCATTTCCCAACAGGAAGAGGAATTAACCAAAGGCTCAGCGTGCCGTGCCGGAACCAGATTAGGGCCTGAAGCCATCCTGCGGTGTTGCAGCCAGCTCACGAGAAAGCGAGTTGAAGAAAGGAGCTCAGGGGCACTGTAATTCACAAACCTGCAGAGTTATAAATGACAGCTATCGTCCAAAAATATACTGAACTAAGGCTGCCAAGAGGACTTGAAAGCGGGGCAGAATTGCAGGAAACCGATTTCAGGAGGTAGACTGGAATTGCATTGAAAGCATAGGAAAAGAGGCAGAACGTCCACAATGATGCACTTGGCCCAAAAGGGCGTATGCGTTTTTTGCTGAATATATTCAGGAAAAAACGCATACGCCCTTTTTGGCCAACCAAGCAAGCTTGCAAAGGAAATCTGCACTACAATGAAGTCTCACTTCCCCCCGGTCAAAAGGGCCATCTGAAAAAAGTGTAAAATCCAGAAAGGCAGGACAGGCCATGGAGAACTGGGAGCCTTGTTATGCTGATGGGCGGGATGTCAATTGCCAACAGCCACTCGGGAGAAGTGTATGGTGTTTCCTGAAACATCTAAAAAACAAAGCAACAGAGCCTAGGGCACTTCCACTTATGGTCCTATAGCTTAGGGAAATTAAAATCAAAAAGACACAGCCACCCCAAAGGTTGGGACGGCTCTGTTTACAACAACCTGGTTTACGGTACAAGTTCAATATCGCAGAAAGTGAAAAATGGATAAAGAAGTTGTGGTACTTACGTACAACGCAGTATCACTCAGCAATGAAATCTATGTCATCAGGCCCGTAGCAGCATAATGAGTGGATTCAGGTACGATGATTCTAACTGAAATAAGTCACACAGGAAAAGAAACATCATAAGATATCACTAATACACGGAATGTAACCTTGGCTACACAGGAACTGAATTACAAAACAGAACAGGGTCTCCAATTTAGAAAACCAACTTATGCTTGCTTAAGGGGAAAGGTGAGTTGGGGTGCTGCATAAAACCAGAGATTGAAATGAGCACAGATAAAGTTCCTTAAGCCAAATATGGAATAGACAAGAGCTACTCCTTGCTCAACGAAATGGGCTCAACACCCCATATTAAACGCCTAAGAATGTAACTGACTAGGAAGTATCTTAAAAGGTATGGACTGCTATGTCTCCGAAAGAGAATCAAGCGTGTGTACAGGGGCATAAACGCAGCAGTGATAGGATTGGAGAAGTTCGGTGAGCAAATGAAGACCCTTTGAAGTCATATTGCATGGTACCCATTCCACGGGTCTCAACTCTCCAGGTTTAAGGTATTCTTCCTTCAGCTAAAACATGCATGTGGAACCCAGAGTATGATCAACCATGTGATCGGGAGACGTGTTCAAATATGTCTCAGTTTTCGTCCCCTGGTACTCGGGTGCAACATTCCAGACGCTTTACTAACACTCTCCCGACTTGGAGAGTCAGTGCCTTTAACCTCCTGTTTGGCCCAGTTTGCAATTTCTGCGGAAGATGAACAGGAAATGGGAGAACCAATGACAGACTAGCTGGAGGTGTCTGGACGGGCAAATTTAACTCTCATTTCCCACCAGGAAGAGGAATTAACCAAAGGCTCAGCATGCCGTGCCGGAACCAGATTAGGGCCTGAAGCAATCCTGCGGTGTTGCGGCCAGCTCACGAGAAAGCGAGTTGAAGAAAGGAGCTCAGGGGCACTGTAATTCACAAACCTGCAGAGTTATAAATGACAGCTATCGTCCAAAAATATACTGAAGTAAGGCTGCCAAGAGGACTTGAAAGCGGGGCAGAATTGCAGGAAACCGATTTCAGGAGGTAGACTGGAATTGCATTTAAAGCATAGGAAAAGAGGCAGAACGTCCACAATGATGCACTTGGCCAAAAAGGGCGTATGCGTTTTATCCTGAATATATTCAGGAAAAAACGCATACGCCCTTTTTGGCCAACCAAGCAAGCTTGCAAAGGAAATCTGCACTACAATGAAGTCTCACTTCCCCCCGGTCAAAAGGGCCATCTGAAAAAAGTGTAAAATCCAGAAAGGCAGGACAGGCCATGGAGAACTGGGAGCCTTGTTATGCTGATGGGCGGGATGTCAATTGCCAACAGCCACTCGGGAGAAGTGTATGGTGTTTCCTGAAACATCTAAAAAACAAAGCAACAGAGCCTAGGGTACTTCCACTTATGGTCCTGTAGCTTAGGGAAATGAAAATCAAAAAGACACAGCCACCCCAAAGGTTGGGACGGCTCTGTTTACAAGAACCTGGTTTATGGTACAAGTTCAATATCGCAGAAAGTGAAAAATGGATAAAGATGTTGTGGTACTTACGTACAATGCAATATCAAACAGCAATGAAATCTATGTCATCAGGCCCGTAGCAGCATAATGAGTGGATTCAGGTATGATGATTCTAACTGAAATAAGTCACACAGAAAAAGAAACATCATAAGATATCACTAATACACGGAATGTAAACTTGGCTACACAGGAACTGAATTACAAAACAGAACAGGGTCTCAAATTTAGAAACCCAACTTATGCTTGCTTAAGGGGAAAGGTGAGTTGGGGTGCTGCATAAAACCAGAGATTGAAATGAGCACAGATAAATTTCCTTAAGCCAAATATGGAATAGACAAGAGCTACTCCTTGCTCAACGAAATGGACTCAACACCCCATATTAAACGCCTAAGAATGTACCTGACTAGGAAGTATCTTAAAACCTATGGATTGCTATGTCTCCGAAAGAGAATCAAGCGTGTGTACAGGGGCATAAACGCAGCAGTGATAGGATTGGAGAGGTTCGGTGAGCAAATGAAGACCCTTTGAAGTCATATTGCATGGTACCCATTCCACGGGTCTCAACTCTCCAGGTTTAAGGTATTCTTCCTTCAGCTAAAACATGCATGTGGAACCCAGAGTATGATCAACCGTGTGATCGGGAGACGTGTTCCAATATGTGTCAGTTTTCGTCCCCTGGTACTCGGGTGCAACATTCCAGACGCTTTACTAACACTCTCCCGACTTGGAGAGTCAGTGCCTTTAACCTCCTGTTTGGCCCAGTTTGCAATTTCTGCGGAAGATGAACTGGAATAGGGAGAACCAATGACAGACCAGCTGGAGGTGTCTGGACGGGCAAATTTAACTCTCATTTCCCAACAGGAAGAGGAATTAACCAAAGGCTCAGCGTGCCGTGCCGGAACCAGATTAGGGCCTGAAGCCATCCTGCGGTGTTGCAGCCAGCTCACGAGAAAGCGAGTTGAAGAAAGGAGCTCAGGGGCACTGTAATTCACAAACCTGCAGAGTTATAAATGACAGCTATCGTCCAAAAATATACTGAAGTAAGGCTGCCAAGAGGACTTGAAAGCGGGGCAGAATTGCAGGAAACCGATTTCAGGAGGTAGACTGGAATTGCATTGAAAGCATAGGAAAAGAGGCAGAACGTCCACAATGATGCACTTGGCCCAAAAGGGCGTATGCGTTTTTTGCTGAATATATTCAGGAAAAAACGCATACGCCCTTTTTGGCCAACCAAGCAAGCTTGCAAAGGAAATCTGCACTACAATGAAGTCTCACTTCCCCCCGGTCAAAAGGGCCATCTGAAAAAAGTGTAAAATCCAGAAAGGCAGGACAGGCCATGGAGAACTGGGAGCCTTGTTATGCTGATGGGCGGGATGTCAATTGCCAACAGCCACTCGGGAGAAGTGTATGGTGTTTCCTGAAACATCTAAAAAACAAAGCAACAGAGCCTAGGGCACTTCCACTTATGGTCCTATAGCTTAGGGAAATTAAAATCAAAAAGACACAGCCACCCCAAAGGTTGGGACGGCTCTGTTTACAAGAACCTGGTTTACGGTACAAGTTCAATATCGCAGAAAGTGAAAAATGGATAAAGAAGTTGTGGTACTTACGTACAACGCAGTATCACTCAGCAATGATATCTATGTCATCAGGCCCGTAGCAGCATAATGAGTGGATTCAGGTACGATGATTCTAACTGAAATAAGTCACACAGGAAAAGAAACATCATAAGATATCACTAATACACGGAATGTAACCTTGGCTACACAGGAACTGAATTACAAAACAGAACAGGGTCTCCAATTTAGAAAACCAACTTATGCTTGCTTAAGGGGAAAGGTGAGTTGGGGTGCTGCATAAAACCAGAGATTGAAATGAGCACAGATAAAGTTCCTTAAGCCAAATATGGAATAGACAAGAGCTACTCCTTGCTCAACGAAATGGACTCAACACCCCATATTAAACGCCTAAGAGTGTACCTGACTAGGAAGTATCTTAAAACCTATGGATTGCTATGTCTCTGAAAGAGAATCAAGTGTGTGTACAGGGGCATAAACGCAGCAGTGATAGGATTGGAGAGGTTCGGTGAGCAAATGAAGACCCTTTGAAGTCATATTGCATGGTACCCATTCCACGGGTCTCAACTCTCCAGGTTTAAGGTATTCTTCCTTCAGCTAAAACATGCATGTGGAACCCAGAGTATGATCAACCGTGTGATCGGGAGACGTGTTCCAATATGTGTCAGTTTTCGTCCCCTGGTACTCGGGTGCAACATTCCAGACGCTTTACTAACACTCTCCCGACTTGGAGAGTCAGTGCCTTTAACCTCCTGTTTGGCCCAGTTTGCAATTTCTGCGGAAGATGAACAGGAATAGGGAGAACCAATGACAGACCAGCTGGAGGTGTCTGGACGGGCAAATTTAACTCTCATTTCCCAACAGGAAGAGGAATTAACCAAAGGCTCAGCGTGCCGTGCCGGAACCAGATTAGGGCCTGAAGCCATCCTGCGGTGTTGCGGCCAGCTCACGAGAAAGCGACTTGAAGAAAGGAGCTCAGGGGCACTGTAATTCACAAACCTGCAGAGTTATAAATGACAGCTATCGTCCAAAAATATACTGAAGTAAGGCTGCCAAGAGGACTTGAAAGCGGGGCAGAATTGCAGGAAACCGATTTCAGGAGGTAGACTGGAATTGCATTGAAAGCATAGGAAAAGAGGCAGAACGTCCACAATGATGCACTTGGCCAAAAAGGGCGTATGCGTTTTTTCCTGAATATATTCAGGAAAAAACGCATACGCCCTTTTTGGCCAACCAAGCAAGCTTGCAAAGGAAATCTGCACTACAATGAAGTCTCACTTCCCCCCGGTCAAAAGGGCCATCTGAAAAAAGTGTAAAATCCAGAAAGGCAGGACAGGCCATGGAGAACTGGGAGCCTTGTTATGCTGATGGGCGGGATGTCAATTGCCAACAGCCACTCGGGAGAAGTGTATGGTGTTTCCTGAAACATCTAAAAAACAAAGCAACAGAGCCTAGGGCACTTCCACTTATGGTCCTATAGCTTAGGGAAATTAAAATCAAAAAGACACAGCCACCCCAAAGGTTGGGACGGCTCTGTTTACAAGAACCTGGTTTACGGTACAAGTTCAATATCGCAGAAAGTGAAAAATGGATAAAGAAGTTGTGGTACTTACGTACAACGCAGTATCACTCAGCAATGAAATCTATGTCATCAGGCCCGTAGCAGCATAATGAGTGGATTCAGGTACGATGATTCTAACTGAAATAAGTCACACAGGAAAAGAAACATCATAAGATATCACTAATACACGGAATGTAACCTTGGCTACACAGGAACTGAATTACAAAACAGAACAGGGTCTCCAATTTAGAAAACCAACTTATGCTTGCTTAAGTGGAAAGGTGAGTTGGGGTGCTGCATAAAACCAGAGATTGAAATGAGCACAGATAAAGTTCCTTAAGCCAAATATGGAATAGACAAGAGCTACTCCTTGCTCAACGAAATGGACTCAACACCCCATATTAAACGCCTAAGAGTGTACCTGACTAGGAAGTATCTTAAAACCTATGGATTGCTATGTCTCCGAAAGAGAATCAAGCGTGTGTACAGGGGCATAAAAGCAGCAGTGATAGGATTGGAGAGGTTCGGTGAGCAAATGAAGACCCTTTGAAGTCATATTGCATGGTACCCATTCCACGGGTCTCAACTCTCCAGGTTTAAGGTATTCTTCCTTCAGCTAAAACATGCATGTGGAACCCAGAGTATGATCAACCGTGTGATCGGGAGACGTGTTCCAATATGTGTCAGTTTTCGTCCCCTGGTACTCGGGTGCAACATTCCAGACGCTTTACTAACACTCTCCCGACTTGGAGAGTCAGTGCCTTTAACCTCCTGTTTGGCCCAGTTTGCAATTTCTGCGGAAGATGAACAGGAATAGGGAGAACCAATGACAGACCAGCTGGAGGTGTCTGGACGGGCAAATTTAACTCTCATTTCCCACCAGGAAGAGGAATTAACCAAAGGCTCAGCGTGCCGTGCCGGAACCAGATTAGGGCCTGAAGCCATCCTGCGGTGTTGCGGCCAGCTCACGAGAAAGCGAGTTGAAGAAAGGAGCTCAGGGGCACTGTAATTCACAAACCTGCAGAGTTATAAATGACAGCTATCGTCCAAAAATATACTGAAGTAAGGCTGCCAAGAGGACTTGAAAGCGGGGCAGAATTGCAGGAAACCGATTTCAGGAGGTAGACTGGAATTGCATTGAAAGCCTAGGAAAAGAGGCAGAACGTCCACAATGATGCACTTGGCCCAAAAGGGCGTATGCGTTTTTTCCTGAATATATTCAGGAAAAAACGCATACGCCCTTTTTGGCCAACCAAGCAAGCTTGCAAAGGAAATCTGCACGACAATGAAGTCTCACTTCCCCCCGGTCAAAAGGGCCATCTGAAAAAAGTGTAAAATCCAGAAAGGCAGGACAGGCCATGGAGAACTGGGAGCCTTGTTATGCTGATGGGCGGGATGTCAATTGCCAACAGCCACTCGGGAGAAGTGTATGGTGTTTCCTGAAACATCTAAAAAACAAAGCAACAGAGCCTAGGGCACTTCCACTTATGGTCCTATAGCTTAGGGAAATTAAAATCAAAAAGACACAGCCACCCCAAAGGTTGGGACGGCTCTGTTTACAAGAACCTGGTTTACGGTACAAGTTCAATATCGCAGAAAGTGAAAAATGGATAAAGAAGTTGTGGTACTTACGTACAACGCAGTATCACTCAGCAATGAAATCTATGTCATCAGGCCCGTAGCAGCATAATGAGTGGATTCAGGTACGATGATTCTAACTGAAATAAGTCACACAGGAAAAGAAACATCATAAGATATCACTAATACACGGAATGTAACCTTGGCTACACAGGAACTGAATTACAAAACAGAACAGGGTCTCCAATTTAGAAAACCAACTTATGCTTGCTTAAGGGGAAAGGTGAGTTGGGGTGCTGCATAAAACCAGAGATTGAAATGAGCACAGATAAAGTTCCTTAAGCCAAATATGGAATAGACAAGAGCTACTCCTTGCTCAACGAAATGGACTCAACACCCCATATTAAACGCCTAAGAGTGTACCTGACTAGGAAGTATCTTAAAACCTATGGATTGCTATGTCTCCGAAAGAGAATCAAGCGTGTGTACAGGGGCATAAACGCAGCAGTGATAGGATTGGAGAGGTTCGGTGAGCAAATGAAGACCCTTTGAAGTCATATTGCATGGTACCCATTCCACGGGTCTCAACTCTCCAGGTTTAAGGTATTCTTCCTTCAGCTAAAACATGCATGTGGAACCCAGAGTATGATCAACCGTGTGATCGGGAGACGTGTTCCAATATGTGTCAGTTTTCGTCCCCTGGTACTCGGGTGCAACATTCCAGACGCTTTACTAACACTCTCCCGACTTGGAGAGTCAGTGCCTTTAACCTCCTGTTTGGCCCAGTTTGCAATTTCTGCGGAAGATGAACAGGAATAGGGAGAACCAATGACAGACCAGCTGGAGGTGTCTGGACGGGCAAATTTAACTCTCATTTCCCACCAGGAAGAGGAATTAACCAAAGGCTCAGCGTGCCGTGCTGGAAACAGATTAGGGCCTGAAGCCATCCTGCGGTGTTGCGGCCAGCTCACGAGAAAGCGAGTTGAAGAAAGGAGCTCAGGGGCACTGTAATTCACAAACCTGCAGAGTTATAAATGACAGCTATCGTCCAAAAATATACTGAAGTAAGGCTGCCAAGAGGACTTGAAAGCGGGGCAGAATTGCAGGAAACCGATTTCAGGAGGTAGACTGGAATTGCATTGAAAGCATAGGAAAAGAGGCAGAACGTCCACAATGATGCACTTGGCCAAAAAGGGCGTATGCGTTTTTTCCTGAATATATTCAGGAAAAAACGCATACGCCCTTTTTGGCCAACCAAGCAAGCTTGCAAAGGAAATCTGCACGACAATGAAGTCTCACTTCCCCCCGGTCAAAAGGGCCATCTGAAAAAAGTGTAAAATCCAGAAAGGCAGGACAGGCCATGGAGAACTGGGAGCCTTGTTATGCTGATGGGCGGGATGTCAATTGCCAACAGCCACTCGGGAGAAGTGTATGGTGTTTCCTGAAACATCTAAAAAACAAAGCAACAGAGCCTAGGGCACTTCCACTTATGGTCCTATAGCTTAGGGAAATTAAAATCAAAAAGACACAGCCACCCCAAAGGTTGGGACGGCTCTGTTTACAAGAACCTGGTTTACGGTACAAGTTCAATATCGCAGAAAGTGAAAAATGGATAAAGAAGTTGTGGTACTTACGTACAACGCAGTATCACTCAGCAATGAAATCTATGTCATCAGGCCCGTAGCAGCATAATGAGTGGATTCAGGTACGATGATTCTAACTGAAATAAGTCACACAGGAAAAGAAACATCATAAGATATCACTAATACACGGAATGTAACCTTGGCTACACAGGAACTGAATTACAAAACAGAACAGGGTCTCCAATTTAGAAAACCAACTTATGCTTGCTTAAGTGGAAAGGTGAGTTGGAGTGCTGCATAAAACCAGAGATTGAAATGAGCACAGATAAAGTTCCTTAAGCCAAATATGGAATAGACAAGAGCTACTCCTTGCTCAACGAAATGGACTCAACACCCCATATTAAACGCCTAAGAGTGTACCTGACTAGGAAGTATCTTAAAACCTATGGATTGCTATGTCTCTGAAAGAGAATCAAGTGTGTGTACAGGGGCATAAACGCAGCAGTGATAGGATTGGAGAGGTTCGGTGAGCAAATGAAGACCCTTTGAAGTCATATTGCATGGTACCCATTCCACGGGTCTCAACTCTCCAGGTTTAAGGTATTCTTCCTTCAGCTAAAACATGCATGTGGAACCCAGAGTATGATCAACCGTGTGATCGGGAGACGTGTTCCAATATGTGTCAGTTTTCGTCCCCTGGTACTCGGGTGCAACATTCCAGACGCTTTACTAACACTCTCCCGACTTGGAGAGTCAGTGCCTTTAACCTCCTGTTTGGCCCAGTTTGCAATTTCTGCGGAAGATGAACAGGAATAGGGAGAACCAATGACAGACCAGCTGGAGGTGTCTGGACGGGCAAATTTAACTCTCATTTCCCACCAGGAAGAGGAATTAACCAAAGGCTCAGCGTGCCGTGCCGGAACCAGATTAGGGCCTGAAGCCATCCTGCGGTGTTGCGGCCAGCTCACGAGAAAGCGACTTGAAGAAAGGAGCTCAGGGGCACTGTAATTCACAAACCTGCAGAGTTATAAATGACAGCTATCGTCCAAAAATATACTGAAGTAAGGCTGCCAAGAGGACTTGAAAGCGGGGCAGAATTGCAGGAAACCGATTTCAGGAGGTAGACTGGAATTGCATTGAAAGCATAGGAAAAGAGGCAGAACGTCCACAATGATGCACTTGGCCAAAAAGGGCGTATGCGTTTTTTCCTGAATATATTCAGGAAAAAACGCATACGCCCTTTTTGGCCAACCAAGCAAGCTTGCAAAGGAAATCTGCACTACAATGAAGTCTCACTTCCCCCCGGTCAAAAGGGCCATCTGAAAAAAGTGTAAAATCCAGAAAGGCAGGACAGGCCATGGAGAACTGGGAGCCTTGTTATGCTGATGGGCGGGATGTCAATTGCCAACAGCCACTCGGGAGAAGTGTATGGTGTTTCCTGAAACATCTAAAAAACAAAGCAACAGAGCCTAGGGCACTTCCACTTATGGTCCTATAGCTTAGGGAAATTAAAATCAAAAAGACACAGCCACCCCAAAGGTTGGGACGGCTCTGTTTACAAGAACCTGGTTTACGGTACAAGTTCAATATCGCAGAAAGTGAAAAATGGATAAAGAAGTTGTGGTACTTACGTACAACGCAGTATCACACAGCAATGAAATCTATGTCATCAGGCCCGTAGCAGCATAATGAGTGGATTCAGGTACGATGATTCTAACTGAAATAAGTCACACAGGAAAAGAAACATCATAAGATATCACTAATACACGGAATGTAACCTTGGCTACACAGGAACTGAATTACAAAACAGAACAGGGTCTCAAATTTAGAAAACCAACTTATGCTTGCTTAAGGGGAAAGGTGAGTTGGGGTGCTGCATAAAACCAGAGATTGAAATGAGCACAGATAAAGTTCCTTAAGCCAAATATGGAATAGACAAGAGCTACTCCTTGCTCAACGAAATGGACTCAACACCCCATATTAAACGCCTAAGAATGTACCTGACTAGGAAGTATCTTAAAACCTATGGATTGCTATGTCTCCGAAAGAGAATCAAGCGTGTGTACAGGGGCATAAACGCAGCAGTGATAGGATTGGAGAGGTTCGGTGAGCAAATGAAGACCCTTTGAAGTCATATTGCATGGTACCCATTCCACGGGTCTCAACTCTCCAGGTTTAAGGTATTCTTCCTTCAGCTAAAACATGCATGTGGAACCCAGAGTATGATCAACCGTGTGATCGGGAGACGTGTTCCAATATGTGTCAGTTTTCGTCCCCTGGTACTCGGGTGCAACATTCCAGACGCTTTACTAACACTCTCCCGACTTGGAGAGTCAGTGCCTTTAACCTCCTGTTTGGCCCAGTTTGCAATTTCTGCGGAAGATGAACAGGAATAGGGAGAACCAATGACAGACCAGCTGGAGGTGTCTGGACGGGCAAATTTAACTCTCATTTCCCACCAGGAAGAGGAATTAACCAAAAGCTCAGCGTGCCGTGCCGGAACCAGATTAGGGCCTGAAGCCATCCTGCGGTGTTGCGGCCAGCTCACGAGAAAGCGAGTTGAAGAAAGGAGCTCAGGGGCACTGTAATTCACAAACCTGCAGAGTTATAAATGACAGCTATCGTCCAAAAATATACTGAAGTAAGGCTGCCAAGAGGACTTGAAAGCGGGGCAGAATTGCAGGAAACCGATTTCAGGAGGTAGACTGGAATTGCATTGAAAGCATAGGAAAAGAGGCAGAACGTCCACAATGATGCACTTGGCCAAAAAGGGCGTATGCGTTTTTTCCTGAATATATTCAGGAAAAAACGCATACGCCCTTTTTGGCCAACCAAGCAAGCTTGCAAAGGAAATCTGCACTACAATGAAGTCTCACTTCCCCCCGGTCAAAAGGGCCATCTGAAAAAAGTGTAAAATCCAGAAAGGCAGGACAGGCCATGGAGAACTGGGAGCCTTGTTATGCTGATGGGCGGGATGTAAATTGCCAACAGCCACTCGGGAGAAGTGTATGGTGTTTCCTGAAACATCTAAAAAACAAAGCAACAGAGCCTAGGGCACTTCCACTTACGGTCCTATAGCTTAGGGAAATTAAAATCAAAAAGACACAGCCACCCCAAAGGTTGGGACGGCTCTGTTTACAAGAACCTGGTTTACGGTACAAGTTCAATATCGCAGAAAGTGAAAAATGGATAAAGAAGTTGTGGTACTTACGTACAACGCAGTATCACTCAGCAATGAAATCTATGTCATCAGGCCCGTAGCAGCATAATGAGTGGATTCAGGTACGATGATTCTAACTGAAATAAGTCACACAGGAAAAGAAACATCATAAGATATCACTAATACACGGAATGTAACCTTGGCTACACAGGAACTGAATTACAAAACAGAACAGGGTCTCAAATTTAGAAAACCAACTTATGCTTGCTTAAGGGGAAAGGTGAGTTGGGGTGCTGCATAAAACCAGAGATTGAAATGAGCACAGATAAAGTTCCTTAAGCCAAATATGGAATAGACAAGAGCTACTCCTTGCTCAACGAAATGGACTCAACACCCCATATTAAACGCCTAAGAGTGTACCTGACTAGGAAGTATCTTAAAACCTATGGATTGCTATGTCTCCGAAAGAGAATCAAGCATGTGTGCAGGGGCATAAACGCAGCAGTGATAGGATTGGAGAGGTTCGGTGAGCAAATGAAGACCCTTTGAAGTCATATTGCATGGTACCCATTCCACGGGTCTCAACTCTCCAGGTTTAAGGTATTCTTCCTTCAGCTAAAACATGCATGTGGAACCCAGAGTATGATCAACCGTGTGATCGGGAGACGTGTTCCAATATGTGTCAGTTTTCGTCCCCTGGTACTCGGGTGCAACATTCCAGACGCTTTACTAACACTCTCCCGACTTGGAGAGTCAGTGCCTTTAACCTCCTGTTTGGCCCAGTTTGCAATTTCTGCGGAAGATGAACAGGAATAGGGAGAACCAATGACAGACCAGCTGGAGGTGTCTGGACGGGCAAATTTAACTCTCATTTCCCACCAGGAAGAGGAATTAACCAAAGGCTCAGCGTGCCGTGCCGGAACCAGATTAGGGCCTGAAGCCATCCTGCGGTGTTGCGGCCAGCTCACGAGAAAGCGAGTTGAAGAAAGGAGCTCAGGGGCACTGTAATTCACAAACCTGCAGAGTTATAAATGACAGCTATCGTCCAAAAATATACTGAAGTAAGGCTGCCAAGAGGACTTGAAAGCGGGGCAGAATTGCAGGAAACCGATTTCAGGAGGTAGACTGGAATTGCATTGAAAGCATAGGAAAAGAGGCAGAACGTCCACAATGATGCACTTGGCCAAAAAGGGCGTATGCGTTTTTTCCTGAATATATTCAGGAAAAAACGCATACGCCCTTTTTGGCCAACCAAGCAAGCTTGCAAAGGAAATCTGCACTACAATGAAGTCTCACTTCCCCCCGGTCAAAAGGGCCATCTGAAAAAAGTGTAAAATCCAGAAAGGCAGGACAGGCCATGGAGAACTGGGAGCCTTGTTATGCTGATGGGCAGGATGTCAATTGCCAACAGCCACTCGGGAGAAGTGTATGGTGTTTCCTGAAACATCTAAAAAACAAAGCAACAGAGCCTAGGGCACTTCCACTTATGGTCCTATAGCTTAGGGAAATTAAAATCAAAAAGACACAGCCACCCCAAAGGTTGGGACGGCTCTGTTTACAAGAACCTGGTTTACGGTACAAGTTCAATATCGCAGAAAGTGAAAAATGGATAAAGAAGTTGTGGTACTTACGTACAATGCAGTATCACTCAGCAATGAAATCTATGTCATCAGGCCCGTAGCAGCATAATGAGTGGATTCAGGTACGATGATTCTAACTGAAATAAGTCACACAGGAAAAGAAACATCATAAGATATCACTAATACACGGAATGTAACCTTGGCTACACAGGAACTGAATTACAAAACAGAACAGGGTCTCAAATTTAGAAAACCAACTTATGCTTGCTTAAGGGGAAAGGTGAGTTGGGGTGCTGCATAAAACCAGAGATTGAAATGAGCACAGATAAAGTTCCTTAAGCCAAATATGGAATAGACAAGAGCTACTCCTTGCTCAACGAAATGGACTCAACACCCCATATTAAACGCCTAAGAGTGTACCTGACTAGGAAGTATCTTAAAACCTATGGATTGCTATGTCTCCGAAAGAGAATCAAGCATGTGTGCAGGGGCATAAACGCAGCAGTGATAGGATTGGAGAGGTTCGGTGAGCAAATGAAGACCCTTTGAAGTCATATTGCATGGTACCCATTCCACGGGTCTCAACTCTCCAGGTTTAAGGTATTCTTCCTTCAGCTAAAACATGCATGTGGAACCCAGAGTATGATCAACCGTGTGATCGGGAGACGTGTTCCAATATGTGTCAGTTTTCGTCCCCTGGTACTCGGGTGCAACATTCCAGACGCTTTACTAACACTCTCCCGACTTGGAGAGTCAGTGCCTTTAACCTCCTGTTTGGCCCAGTTTGCAATTTCTGCGGAAGATGAACAGGAATAGGGAGAACCAATGACAGACCAGCTGGAGGTGTCTGGACGGGCAAATTTAACTCTCATTTCCCACCAGGAAGAGGAATTAACCAAAGGCTCAGCGTGCCGTGACGGAACCAGATTAGGGCCTGAAGCCATCCAGCGGTGTTGCGGCCAGCTCACGAGAAAGCGACTTGAAGAAAGGAGCTCAGGGGCACTGTAATTCACAAACCTGCAGAGTTATAAATGACAGCTATCGTCCAAAAATATACTGAAGTAAGGCTGCCAAGAGGACTTGAAAGCGGGGCAGAATTGCAGGAAACCGATTTCAGGAGGTAGACTGGAATTGCATTGAAAGCATAGGAAAAGAGGCAGAACGTCCACAATGATGCACTTGGCCAAAAAGGGCGTATGCGTTTTTTCCTGAATATATTCAGGAAAAAACGCATACGCCCTTTTTGGCCAACCAAGCAAGCTTGCAAAGGAAATCTGCACTACAATGAAGTCTCACTTCCCCCCGGTCAAAAGGGCCATCTGAAAAAAGTGTAAAATCCAGAAAGGCAGGACAGGCCATGGAGAACTGGGAGCCTTGTTATGCTGATGGGCGGGATGTCAATTGCCAACAGCCACTCGGGAGAAGTGTATGGTGTTTCCTGAAACATCTAAAAAACAAAGCAACAGAGCCTAGGGCACTTCCACTTACGGTCCTATAGCTTAGGGAAATTAAAATCAAAAAGACACAGCCACCCCAAAGGTTGGGACGGCTCTGTTTACAAGAACCTGGTTTACGGTACAAGTTCAATATCGCAGAAAGTGAAAAATGGATAAAGAAGTTGTGGTACTTACGTACAATGCAGTATCACTCAGCAATGAAATCTATGTCATCAGGCCCGTAGCAGCATAATGAGTGGATTCAGGTACGATGATTCTAACTGAAATAAGTCACACAGGAAAAGAAACATCATAAGATATCACTAATACACGGAATGTAACCTTGGCTACACAGGAACTGAATTACAAAACAGAACAGGGTCTCAAATTTAGAAAACCAACTTATGCTTGCTTAAGGGGAAAGGTGAGTTGGGGTGCTGCATAAAACCAGAGATTGAAATGAGCACAGATAAAGTTCCTTAAGCCAAATATGGAATAGACAAGAGCTACTCCTTGCTCAACGAAATGGACTCAACACCCCATATTAAACGCCTAAGAGTGTACCTGACTAGGAAGTATCTTAAAACCTATGGATTGCTATGTCTCCGAAAGAGAATCAAGCATGTGTGCAGGGGCATAAACGCAGCAGTGATAGGATTGGAGAGGTTCGGTGAGCAAATGAAGACCCTTTGAAGTCATATTGCATGGTACCCATTCCACGGGTCTCAACTCTCCAGGTTTAAGGTATTCTTCCTTCAGCTAAAACATGCATGTGGAACCCAGAGTATGATCAACCGTGTGATCGGGAGACGTGTTCCAATATGTGTCAGTTTTCGTCCCCTGGTACTCGGGTGCAACATTCCAGACGCTTTACTAACACTCTCCCGACTTGGAGAGTCAGTGCCTTTAACCTCCTGTTTGGCCCAGTTTGCAATTTCTGCGGAAGATGAACAGGAATAGGGAGAACCAATGACAGACCAGCTGGAGGTGTCTGGACGGGCAAATTTAACTCTCATTTCCCACCAGGAAGAGGAATTAACCAAAGGCTCAGCGTGCCGTGCCGGAACCAGATTAGGGCCTGAAGCCATCCAGCGGTGTTGCGGCCAGCTCACGAGAAAGCGACTTGAAGAAAGGAGCTCAGGGGCACTGTAATTCACAAACCTGCAGAGTTATAAATGACAGCTATCGTCCAAAAATATACTGAAGTAAGGCTGCCAAGAGGACTTGAAAGCGGGGCAGAATTGCAGGAAACCGATTTCAGGAGGTAGACTGGAATTGCATTGAAAGCATAGGAAAAGAGGCAGAACGTCCACAATGATGCACTTGGCCAAAAAGGGCGTATGCGTTTTTTCCTGAATATATTCAGGAAAAAACGCATACGCCCTTTTTGGCCAACCAAGCAAGCTTGCAAAGGAAATCTGCACTACAATGAAGTCTCACTTCCCCCCCGGTCAAAAGGGCCATCTGAAAAAAGTGTAAAATCCAGAAAGGCAGGACAGGCCATGGAGAACTGGGAGCCTTGTTATGCTGATGGGCGGGATGTCAATTGCCAACAGCCACTCGGGAGAAGTGTATGGTGTTTCCTGAAACATCTAAAAAACAAAGCAACAGAGCCTAGGGCACTTCCACTTATGGTCCTATAGCTTAGGGAAATTAAAATCAAAAAGACACAGCCACCCCAAAGGTTGGGACGGCTCTGTTTACAAGAACCTGGTTTACGGTACAAGTTCAATATCGCAGAAAGTGAAAAATGGATAAAGAAGTTGTGGTACTTACGTACAATGCAGTATCACTCAGCAATGAAATCTATGTCATCAGGCCCGTAGCAGCATAATGAGTGGATTCAGGTACGATGATTCTAACTGAAATAAGTCACACAGGAAAAGAAACATCATAAGATATCACTAATACACGGAATGTAACCTTGGCTACACAGGAACTGAATTACAAAACAGAACAGGGTCTCAAATTTAGAAAACCAACTTATGCTTGCTTAAGGGGAAAGGTGAGTTGGGGTGCTGCATAAAACCAGAGATTGAAATGAGCACAGATAAAGTTCCTTAAGCCAAATATGGAATAGACAAGAGCTACTCCTTGCTCAACGAAATGGACTCAACACCCCATATTAAACGCCTAAGAGTGTACCTGACTAGGAAGTATCTTAAAACCTATGGATTGCTATGTCTCCGAAAGAGAATCAAGCGTGTGTGCAGGGGCATAAACGCAGCAGTGATAGGATTGGAGAGGTTCGGTGAGCAAATGAAGACCCTTTGAAGTCATATTGCATGGTACCCATTCCACGGGTCTCAACTCTCCAGGTTTAAGGTATTCTTCCTTCAGCTAAAACATGCATGTGGAACCCAGAGTATGATCAACCGTGTGATCGGGAGACGTGTTCCAATATGTGTCAGTTTTCGTCCCCTGGTACTCGGGTGCAACATTCCAGACGCTTTACTAACACTCTCCCGACTTGGAGAGTCAGTGCCTTTAACCTCCTGTTTGGCCCAGTTTGCAATTTCTGCGGAAGATGAACAGGAATAGGGAGAACCAATGACAGACCAGCTGGAGGTGTCTGGACGGGCAAATTTAACTCTCATTTCCCACCAGGAAGAGGAATTAACCAAAGGCTCAGCGTGCCGTGCCGGAACCAGATTAGGGCCTGAAGCCATCCTGCGGTGTTGCGGCCAGCTCACGAGAAAGCGAGTTGAAGAAAGGAGCTCAGGGGCACTGTAATTCACAAACCTGCAGAGTTATAAATGACAGCTATCGTCCAAAAATATACTGAAGTAAGGCTGCCAAGAGGACTTGAAAGCGGGGCAGAATTGCAGGAAACCGATTTCAGGAGGTAGACTGGAATTGCATTGAAAGCATAGGAAAAGAGGCAGAACGTCCACAATGATGCACTTGGCCAAAAAGGGCGTATGCGTTTTTTCCTGAATATATTCAGGAAAAAACGCATACGCCCTTTTTGGCCAACCAAGCAAGCTTGCAAAGGAAATCTGCACTACAATGAAGTCTCACTTCCCCCCGGTCAAAAGGGCCATCTGAAAAAAGTGTAAAATCCAGAAAGGCAGGACAGGCCATGGAGAACTGGGAGCCTTGTTATGCTGATGGGCGGGATGTCAATTGCCAACAGCCACTCGGGAGAAGTGTATGGTGTTTCCTGAAACATCTAAAAAACAAAGCAACAGAGCCTAGGGCACTTCCACTTACGGTCCTATAGCTTAGGGAAATTAAAATCAAAAAGACACAGCCACCCCAAAGGTTGGGACGGCTCTGTTTACAAGAACCTGGTTTACGGTACAAGTTCAATATCGCAGAAAGTGAAAAATGGATAAAGAAGTTGTGGTACTTACGTACAATGCAGTATCACTCAGCAATGAAATCTATGTCATCAGGCCCGTAGCAGCATAATGAGTGGATTCAGGTACGATGATTCTAACTGAAATAAGTCACACAGGAAAAGAAACATCATAAGATATCACTAATACACGGAATGTAACCTTGGCTACACAGGAACTGAATTACAAAACAGAACAGGGTCTCAAATTTAGAAAACCAACTTATGCTTGCTTAAGGGGAAAGGTGAGTTGGGGTGCTGCATAAAACCAGAGATTGAAATGAGCACAGATAAAGTTCCTTAAGCCAAATATGGAATAGACAAGAGCTACTCCTTGCTCAACGAAATGGACTCAACACCCCATATTAAACGCCTAAGAGTGTACCTGACTAGGAAGTATCTTAAAACCTATGGATTGCTATGTCTCCGAAAGAGAATCAAGTGTGTGTACAGGGGCATAAACGCAGCAGTGATAGGATTGGAGAGGTTCGGTGAGCAAATGAAGACCCTTTGAAGTCATATTGCATGGTACCCATTCCACGGGTCTCAACTCTCCAGGTTTAAGGTATTCTTCCTTCAGCTAAAACATGCATGTGGAACCCAGAGTATGATCAACCGTGTGATCGGGAGACGTGTTCCAATATGTGTCAGTTTTCGTCCCCTGGTACTCGGGTGCAACATTCCAGACGCTTTACTAACACTCTCCCGACTTGGAGAGTCAGTGCCTTTAACCTCCTGTTTGGCCCAGTTTGCAATTTCTGCGGAAGATGAACAGGAATAGGGAGAACCAATGACAGACCAGCTGGAGGTGTCTGGACGGGCAAATTTAACTCTCATTTCCCACCAGGAAGAGGAATTCACCAAAGGCTCAGCGTGCCGTGCCGGAACCAGATTAGGGTCTGAAGCCATCCAGCGGTGTTGCGGCCAGCTCACGAGAAAGCGAGTTGAAGAAAGGAGCTCAGGGGCACTGTAATTCACAAACCTGCAGAGTTATAAATGACAGCTATCGTCCAAAAATATACTGAAGTAAGGCTGCCAAGAGGACTTGAAAGCGGGGCAGAATTGCAGGAAACCGATTTCAGGAGGTAGACTGGAATTGCATTGAAAGCATAGGAAAAGAGGCAGAACGTCCACAATGATGCACTTGGCCAAAAAGGGCGTATGCGTTTTTTCCTGAATATATTCAGGAAAAAACGCATACGCCCTTTTTGGCCAACCAAGCAAGCTTGCAAAGGAAATCTGCACTACAATGAAGTCTCACTTCCCCCCGGTCAAAAGGGCCATCTGAAAAAAGTGTAAAATCCAGAAAGGCAGGACAGGCCATGGAGAACTGGGAGCCTTGTTATGCTGATGGGCGGGATGTCAATTGCCAACAGCCACTCGGGAGAAGTGTATGGTGTTTCCTGAAACATCTAAAAAACAAAGCAACAGAGCCTAGGGCACTTCCACTTACGGTCCTATAGCTTAGGGAAATTAAAATCAAAAAGACACAGCCACCCCAAAGGTTGGGACGGCTCTGTTTACAAGAACCTGGTTTACGGTACAAGTTCAATATCGCAGAAAGTGAAAAATGGATAAAGAAGTTGTGGTACTTACGTACAATGCAGTATCACTCAGCAATGAAATCTATGTCATCAGGCCCGTAGCAGCATAATGAGTGGATTCAGGTACGATGATTCTAACTGAAATAAGTCACACAGGAAAAGAAACATCATAAGATATCACTAATACACGGAATGTAACCTTGGCTACACAGGAACTGAATTACAAAACAGAACAGGGTCTCAAATTTAGAAAACCAACTTATGCTTGCTTAAGGGGAAAGGTGAGTTGGGGTGCTGCATAAAACCAGAGATTGAAATGAGCACAGATAAAGTTCCTTAAGCCAAATATGGAATAGACAAGAGCTACTCCTTGCTCAACGAAATGGACTCAACACCCCATATTAAACGCCTAAGAGTGTACCTGACTAGGAAGTATCTTAAAACCTATGGATTGCTATGTCTCCGAAAGAGAATCAAGTGTGTGTACAGGGGCATAAACGCAGCAGTGATAGGATTGGAGAGGTTCGGTGAGCAAATGAAGACCCTTTGAAGTCATATTGCATGGTACCCATTCCACGGGTCTCAACTCTCCAGGTTTAAGGTATTCTTCCTTCAGCTAAAACATGCATGTGGAACCCAGAGTATGATCAACCGTGTGATCGGGAGACGTGTTCCAATATGTGTCAGTTTTCGTCCCCTGGTACTCGGGTGCAACATTCCAGACGCTTTACTAACACTCTCCCGACTTGGAGAGTCAGTGCCTTTAACCTCCTGTTTGGCCCAGTTTGCAATTTCTGCGGAAGATGAACAGGAATAGGGAGAACCAATGACAGACCAGCTGGAGGTGTCTGGACGGGCAAATTTAACTCTCATTTCCCACCAGGAAGAGGAATTAACCAAAGGCTCAGCGTGCCGTGACGGAACCAGATTAGGGCCTGAAGCCATCCAGCGGTGTTGCGGCCAGCTCACGAGAAAGCGACTTGAAGAAAGGAGCTCAGGGGCACTGTAATTCACAAACCTGCAGAGTTATAAATGACAGCTATCGTCCAAAAATATACTGAAGTAAGGCTGCCAAGAGGACTTGAAAGTGGGGCAGAATTGCAGGAAACCGATTTCAGGAGGTAGACTGGAATTGCATTGAAAGCATAGGAAAAGAGGCAGAACGTCCACAATGATGCACTTGGCCAAAAAGGGCGTATGCGTTTTTTCCTGAATATATTCAGGAAAAAACGCATACGCCCTTTTTGGCCAACCAAGCAAGCTTGCAAAGGAAATCTGCACTACAATGAAGTCTCACTTCCCCCCGGTCAAAAGGGCCATCTGAAAAAAGTGTAAAATCCAGAAAGGCAGGACAGGCCATGGAGAACTGGGAGCCTTGTTATGCTGATGGGCGGGATGTCAATTGCCAACAGCCACTCGGGAGAAGTGTATGGTGTTTCCTGAAACATCTAAAAAACAAAGCAACAGAGCCTAGGGCACTTCCACTTACGGTCCTATAGCTTAGGGAAATTAAAATCAAAAAGACACAGCCACCCCAAAGGTTGGGACGGCTCTGTTTACAAGAACCTGGTTTACGGTACAAGTTCAATATCGCAGAAAGTGAAAAATGGATAAAGAAGTTGTGGTACTTACGTACAATGCAGTATCACTCAGCAATGAAATCTATGTCATCAGGCCCGTAGCAGCATAATGAGTGGATTCAGGTACGATGATTCTAACTGAAATAAGTCACACAGGAAAAGAAACATCATAAGATATCACTAATACACGGAATGTAACCTTGGCTACACAGGAACTGAATTACAAAACAGAACAGGGTCTCAAATTTAGAAAACCAACTTATGCTTGCTTAAGGGGAAAGGTGAGTTGGGGTGCTGCATAAAACCAGAGATTGAAATGAGCACAGATAAAGTTCCTTAAGCCAAATATGGAATAGACAAGAGCTACTCCTTGCTCAACGAAATGGACTCAACACCCCATATTAAACGCCTAAGAGTGTACCTGACTAGGAAGTATCTTAAAACCTATGGATTGCTATGTCTCCGAAAGAGAATCAAGCATGTGTGCAGGGGCATAAACGCAGCAGTGATAGGATTGGAGAGGTTCGGTGAGCAAATGAAGACCCTTTGAAGTCATATTGCATGGTACCCATTCCACGGGTCTCAACTCTCCAGGTTTAAGGTATTCTTCCTTCAGCTAAAACATGCATGTGGAACCCAGAGTATGATCAACCGTGTGATCGGGAGACGTGTTCCAATATGTGTCAGTTTTCGTCCCCTGGTACTCGGGTGCAACATTCCAGACGCTTTACTAACACTCTCCCGACTTGGAGAGTCAGTGCCTTTAACCTCCTGTTTGGCCCAGTTTGCAATTTCTGCGGAAGATGAACAGGAATAGGGAGAACCAATGACAGACCAGCTGGAGGTGTCTGGACGGGCAAATTTAACTCTCATTTCCCACCAGGAAGAGGAATTAACCAAAGGCTCAGCGTGCCGTGCCGGAACCAGATTAGGGCCTGAAGCCATCCAGCGGTGTTGCGGCCAGCTCACGAGAAAGCGAGTTGAAGAAAGGAGCTCAGGGGCACTGTAATTCACAAACCTGCAGAGTTATAAATGACAGCTATCGTCCAAAAATATACTGAAGTAAGGCTGCCAAGAGGACTTGAAAGCGGGGCAGAATTGCAGGAAACCGATTTCAGGAGGTAGACTGGAATTGCATTGAAAGCATAGGAAAAGAGGCAGAACGTCCACAATGATGCACTTGGCCAAAAAGGGCGTATGCGTTTTTTCCTGAATATATTCAGGAAAAAACGCATACGCCCTTTTTGGCCAACCAAGCAAGCTTGCAAAGGAAATCTGCACTACAATGAAGTCTCACTTCCCCCCGGTCAAAAGGGCCATCTGAAAAAAGTGTAAAATCCAGAAAGGCAGGACAGGCCATGGAGAACTGGGAGCCTTGTTATGCTGATGGGCGGGATGTCAATTGCCAACAGCCACTCGGGAGAAGTGTATGGTGTTTCCTGAAACATCTAAAAAACAAAGCAACAGAGCCTAGGGCACTTCCACTTACGGTCCTATAGCTTAGGGAAATTAAAATCAAAAAGACACAGCCACCCCAAAGGTTGGGACGGCTCTGTTTACAAGAACCTGGTTTACGGTACAAGTTCAATATCGCAGAAAGTGAAAAATGGATAAAGAAGTTGTGGTACTTACGTACAATGCAGTATCACTCAGCAATGAAATCTATGTCATCAGGCCCGTAGCAGCATAATGAGTGGATTCAGGTACGATGATTCTAACTGAAATAAGTCACACAGGAAAAGAAACATCATAAGATATCACTAATACACGGAATGTAACCTTGGCTACACAGGAACTGAATTACAAAACAGAACAGGGTCTCAAATTTAGAAAACCAACTTATGCTTGCTTAAGGGGAAAGGTGAGTTGGGGTGCTGCATAAAACCAGAGATTGAAATGAGCACAGATAAAGTTCCTTAAGCCAAATATGGAATAGACAAGAGCTACTCCTTGCTCAACGAAATGGACTCAACACCCCATATTAAACGCCTAAGAGTGTACCTGACTAGGAAGTATCTTAAAACCTATGGATTGCTATGTCTCCGAAAGAGAATCAAGTGTGTGTACAGGGGCATAAACGCAGCAGTGATAGGATTGGAGAGGTTCGGTGAGCAAATGAAGACCCTTTGAAGTCATATTGCATGGTACCCATTCCACGGGTCTCAACTCTCCAGGTTTAAGGTATTCTTCCTTCAGCTAAAACATGCATGTGGAACCCAGAGTATGATCAACCGTGTGATCGGGAGACGTGTTCCAATATGTGTCAGTTTTCGTCCCCTGGTACTCGGGTGCAACATTCCAGACGCTTTACTAACACTCTCCCGACTTGGAGAGTCAGTGCCTTTAACCTCCTGTTTGGCCCAGTTTGCAATTTCTGCGGAAGATGAACAGGAATAGGGAGAACCAATGACAGACCAGCTGGAGGTGTCTGGACGGGCAAATTTAACTCTCATTTCCCACCAGGAAGAGGAATTCACCAAAGGCTCAGCGTGCCGTGCCGGAACCAGATTAGGGTCTGAAGCCATCCAGCGGTGTTGCGGCCAGCTCACGAGAAAGCGAGTTGAAGAAAGGAGCTCAGGGGCACTGTAATTCACAAACCTGCAGAGTTATAAATGACAGCTATCGTCCAAAAATATACTGAAGTAAGGCTGCCAAGAGGACTTGAAAGCGGGGCAGAATTGCAGGAAACCGATTTCAGGAGGTAGACTGGAATTGCATTGAAAGCATAGGAAAAGAGGCAGAACGTCCACAATGATGCACTTGGCCAAAAAGGGCGTATGCGTTTTTTCCTGAATATATTCAGGAAAAAACGCATACGCCCTTTTTGGCCAACCAAGCAAGCTTGCAAAGGAAATCTGCACTACAATGAAGTCTCACTTCCCCCCGGTCAAAAGGGCCATCTGAAAAAAGTGTAAAATCCAGAAAGGCAGGACAGGCCATGGAGAACTGGGAGCCTTGTTATGCTGATGGGCGGGATGTCAATTGCCAACAGCCACTCGGGAGAAGTGTATGGTGTTTCCTGAAACATCTAAAAAACAAAGCAACAGAGCCTAGGGCACTTCCACTTACGGTCCTATAGCTTAGGGAAATTAAAATCAAAAAGACACAGCCACCCCAAAGGTTGGGACGGCTCTGTTTACAAGAACCTGGTTTACGGTACAAGTTCAATATCGCAGAAAGTGAAAAATGGATAAAGAAGTTGTGGTACTTACGTACAATGCAGTATCACTCAGCAATGAAATCTATGTCATCAGGCCCGTAGCAGCATAATGAGTGGATTCAGGTACGATGATTCTAACTGAAATAAGTCACACAGGAAAAGAAACATCATAAGATATCACTAATACACGGAATGTAACCTTGGCTACACAGGAACTGAATTACAAAACAGAACAGGGTCTCAAATTTAGAAAACCAACTTATGCTTGCTTAAGGGGAAAGGTGAGTTGGGGTGCTGCATAAAACCAGAGATTGAAATGAGCACAGATAAAGTTCCTTAAGCCAAATATGGAATAGACAAGAGCTACTCCTTGCTCAACGAAATGGACTCAACACCCCATATTAAACGCCTAAGAGTGTACCTGACTAGGAAGTATCTTAAAACCTATGGATTGCTATGTCTCCGAAAGAGAATCAAGTGTGTGTACAGGGGCATAAACGCAGCAGTGATAGGATTGGAGAGGTTCGGTGAGCAAATGAAGACCCTTTGAAGTCATATTGCATGGTACCCATTCCACGGGTCTCAACTCTCCAGGTTTAAGGTATTCTTCCTTCAGCTAAAACATGCATGTGGAACCCAGAGTATGATCAACCGTGTGATCGGGAGACGTGTTCCAATATGTGTCAGTTTTCGTCCCCTGGTACTCGGGTGCAACATTCCAGACGCTTTACTAACACTCTCCCGACTTGGAGAGTCAGTGCCTTTAACCTCCTGTTTGGCCCAGTTTGCAATTTCTGCGGAAGATGAACAGGAATAGGGAGAACCAATGACAGACCAGCTGGAGGTGTCTGGACGGGCAAATTTAACTCTCATTTCCCACCAGGAAGAGGAATTCACCAAAGGCTCAGCGTGCCGTGCCGGAACCAGATTAGGGTCTGAAGCCATCCAGCGGTGTTGCGGCCAGCTCACGAGAAAGCGAGTTGAAGAAAGGAGCTCAGGGGCACTGTAATTCACAAACCTGCAGAGTTATAAATGACAGCTATCGTCCAAAAATATACTGAAGTAAGGCTGCCAAGAGGACTTGAAAGCGGGGCAGAATTGCAGGAAACCGATTTCAGGAGGTAGACTGGAATTGCATTGAAAGCATAGGAAAAGAGGCAGAACGTCCACAATGATGCACTTGGCCAAAAAGGGCGTATGCGTTTTTTCCTGAATATATTCAGGAAAAAACGCATACGCCCTTTTTGGCCAACCAAGCAAGCTTGCAAAGGAAATCTGCACTACAATGAAGTCTCACTTCCCCCCGGTCAAAAGGGCCATCTGAAAAAAGTGTAAAATCCAGAAAGGCAGGACAGGCCATGGAGAACTGGGAGCCTTGTTATGCTGATGGGCGGGATGTCAATTGCCAACAGCCACTCGGGAGAAGTGTATGGTGTTTCCTGAAACATCTAAAAAACAAAGCAACAGAGCCTAGGGCACTTCCACTTATGGTCCTATAGCTTAGGGAAATTAAAATCAAAAACACACAGCCACCCCAAAGGTTGGGACGGCTCTGTTTACAAGAACCTGGTTTACGGTACAAGTGCAATATCGCAGAAAGTGAAAAATGGATAAAGAAGTTGTGGTACTTACGTACAATGCAGTATCACTCAGCAATGAAATCTATGTCATCAGGCCCGTAGCAGCATAATGAGTGGATTCAGGTACGATGATTCTAACTGAAATAAGTCACACAGGAAAAGAAACATCATAAGATATCACTAATACACGGAATGTAACCTTGGCTACACAGGAACTGAATTACAAAACAGAACAGGGTCTCAAATTTAGAAAACCAACTTATGCTTGCTTAAGGGGAAAGGTGAGTTGGGGTGCTGCATAAAACCAGAGATTGAAATGAGCACAGATAAAGTTCCTTAAGCCAAATATGGAATAGACAAGAGCTACTCCTTGCTCAACGAAATGGACTCAACACCCCATATTAAACGCCTAAGAGTGTACCTGACTAGGAAGTATCTTAAAACCTATGGATTGCTATGTCTCTGAAAGAGAATCAAGTGTGTGTACAGGGGCATAAACGCAGCAGTGATAGGATTGGAGAGGTTCGGTGAGCAAATGAAGACCCTTTGAAGTCATATTGCATGGTACCCATTCCACGGGTCTCAACTCTCCAGGTTTAAGGTATTCTTCCTTCAGCTAAAACATGCATGTGGAACCCAGAGTATGATCAACCGTGTGATCGGGAGACGTGTTCCAATATGTGTCAGTTTTCGTCCCCTGGTACTCGGGTGCAACATTCCAGACGCTTTACTAACACTCTCCCGACTTGGAGAGTCAGTGCCTTTAACCTCCTGTTTGGCCCAGTTTGCAATTTCTGCGGAAGATGAACAGGAATAGGGAGAACCAATGACAGACCAGCTGGAGGTGTCTGGACGGGCAAATTTAACTCTCATTTCCCACCAGGAAGAGGAATTAACCAAAGGCTCAGCGTGCCGTGCCGGAACCAGATTAGGGCCTGAAGCCATCCTGCGGTGTTGCGGCCAGCTCACGAGAAAGCGACTTGAAGAAAGGAGCTCAGGGGCACTGTAATTCACAAACCTGCAGAGTTATAAATGACAGCTATCGTCCAAAAATATACTGAAGTAAGGCTGCCAAGAGGACTTGAAAGCGGGGCAGAATTGCAGGAAACCGATTTCAGGAGGTAGACTGGAATTGCATTGAAAGCATAGGAAAAGAGGCAGAACGTCCACAATGATGCACTTGGCCAAAAAGGGCGTATGCGTTTTTTCCTGAATATATTCAGGAAAAAACGCATACGCCCTTTTTGGCCAACCAAGCAAGCTTGCAAAGGAAATCTGCACTACAATGAAGTCTCACTTCCCCCCGGTCAAAAGGGCCATCTGAAAAAAGTGTAAAATCCAGAAAGGCAGGACAGGCCATGGAGAACTGGGAGCCTTGTTATGCTGATGGGCGGGATGTCAATTGCCAACAGCCACTCGGGAGAAGTGTATGGTGTTTCCTGAAACATCTAAAAAACAAAGCAACAGAGCCTAGGGCACTTCCACTTATGGTCCTATAGCTTAGGGAAATTAAAATCAAAAAGACACAGCCACCCCAAAGGTTGGGACGGCTCTGTTTACAAGAACCTGGTTTACGGTACAAGTTCAATATCGCAGAAAGTGAAAAATGGATAAAGAAGTTGTGGTACTTACGTACAATGCAGTATCACTCAGCAATGAAATCTATGTCATCAGGCCCGTAGCAGCATAATGAGTGGATTCAGGTACGATGATTCTAACTGAAATAAGTCACACAGGAAAAGAAACATCATAAGATATCACTAATACACGGAATGTAACCTTGGCTACACAGGAACTGAATTACAAAACAGAACAGGGTCTCAAATTTAGAAAACCAACTTATGCTTGCTTAAGGGGAAAGGTGAGTTGGGGTGCTGCATAAAACCAGAGATTGAAATGAGCACAGATAAAGTTCCTTAAGCCAAATATGGAATAGACAAGAGCTACTCCTTGCTCAACGAAATGGACTCAACACCCCATATTAAACGACTAAGAGTGTACCTGACTAGGAAGTATCTTAAAACCTATGGATTGCTATGTCTCTGAAAGAGAATCAAGTGTGTGTACAGGGGCATAAACGCAGCAGTGATAGGATTGGAGAGGTTCGGTGAGCAAATGAAGACCCTTTGAAGTC
Organism: Lagenorhynchus albirostris; assembly: GCF_949774975.1. NCBI lineage: Eukaryota > Metazoa > Chordata > Mammalia > Artiodactyla > Delphinidae > Lagenorhynchus > Lagenorhynchus albirostris. The sequence goes on from NW_026783343.1 coordinate 496,657, forward strand.
ATATTGCATGGTACCCATTCCACGGGTCTCAACTCTCCAGGTTTAAGGTATTCTTCCTTCAGCTAAAACATGCATGTGGAACCCAGAGTATGATCAACCGTGTGATCGGGAGACGTGTTCCAATATGTGTCAGTTTTCGTCCCCTGGTACTCGGGTGCAACATTCCAGACGCTTTACTAACACTCTCCCGACTTGGAGAGTCAGTGCCTTTAACCTCCTGTTTGGCCCAGTTTGCAATTTCTGCGGAAGATGAACAGGAATAGGGAGAACCAATGACAGACCAGCTGGAGGTGTCTGGACGGGCAAATTTAACTCTCATTTCCCACCAGGAAGAGGAATTAACCAAAGGCTCAGCGTGCCGTGCCGGAACCAGATTAGGGCCTGAAGCCATCCTGCGGTGTTGCGGCCAGCTCACGAGAAAGCGAGTTGAAGAAAGGAGCTCAGGGGCACTGTAATTCACAAACCTGCAGAGTTATAAATGACAGCTATCGTCCAAAAATATACTGAAGTAAGGCTGCCAAGAGGACTTGAAAGCGGGGCAGAATTGCAGGAAACCGATTTCAGGAGGTAGACTGGAATTGCATTGAAAGCATAGGAAAAGAGGCAGAACGTCCACAATGATGCACTTGGCCAAAAAGGGCGTATGCGTTTTTTCCTGAATATATTCAGGAAAAAACGCATACGCCCTTTTTGGCCAACCAAGCAAGCTTGCAAAGGAAATCTGCACTACAATGAAGTCTCACTTCCCCCCGGTCAAAAGGGCCATCTGAAAAAAGTGTAAAATCCAGAAAGGCAGGACAGGCCATGGAGAACTGGGAGCCTTGTTATGCTGATGGGCGGGATGTCAATTGCCAACAGCCACTCGGGAGAAGTGTATGGTGTTTCCTGAAACATCTAAAAAACAAAGCAACAGAGCCTAGGGCACTTCCACTTATGGTCCTATAGCTTAGGGAAATTAAAATCAAAAAGACACAGCCACCCCTAAGGTTGGGACGGCTCTGTTTACAAGAACCTGGTTTACGGTACAAGTTCAATATCGCAGAAAGTGAAAAATGGATAAAGAAGTTGTGGTACTTACGTACAACGCAGTATCACTCAGCAATGAAATCTATGTCATCAGGCCCGTAGCAGCATAATGAGTGGATTCAGGTACGATGATTCTAACTGAAATAAGTCACACAGGAAAAGAAACATCATAAGATATCACTAATACACGGAATGTAACCTTGGCTACACAGGAACTGAATTACAAAACAGAACAGGGTCTCCAATTTAGAAAACCAACTTATGCTTGCTTAAGGGGAAAGGTGAGTTGGGGTGCTGCATAAAACCAGAGATTGAAATGAGCACAGATAAAGTTCCTTAAGCCAAATATGGAGTAGACAAGAGCTACTCCTTGCTCAACGAAATGGACTCAACACCCCATATTAAACGCCTAAGAGTGTACCTGACTAGGAAGTATCTTAAAACCTATGGATTGCTATGTCTCTGAAAGAGAATCAAGTGTGTGTACAGGGGCATAAACGCAGCAGTGATAGGATTGGAGAGGTTCGGTGAGCAAATGAAGACCCTTTGAAGTCATATTGCATGGTACCCATTCCACGGGTCTCAACTCTCCAGGTTTAAGGTATTCTTCCTTCAGCTAAAACATGCATGTGGAACCCAGAGTATGATCAACCGTGTGATCGGGAGACGTGTTCCAATATGTGTCAGTTTTCGTCCCCTGGTACTCGGGTGCAACATTCCAGACGCTTTACTAACACTCTCCCGACTTGGAGAGTCAGTGCCTTTAACCTCCTGTTTGGCCCAGTTTGCAATTTCTGCGGAAGATGAACAGGAATAGGGAGAACCAATGACAGACCAGCTGGAGGTGTCTGGACGGGCAAATTTAACTCTCATTTCCCACCAGGAAGAGGAATTAACCAAAGGCTCAGCGTGCCGTGCCGGAACCAGATTAGGGCCTGAAGCCATCCTGCGGTGTTGCGGCCAGCTCACGAGAAAGCGACTTGAAGAAAGGAGCTCAGGGGCACTGTAATTCACAAACCTGCAGAGTTATAAATGACAGCTATCGTCCAAAAATATACTGAAGTAAGGCTGCCAAGAGGACTTGAAAGCGGGGCAGAATTGCAGGAAACCGATTTCAGGAGGTAGACTGGAATTGCATTGAAAGCATAGGAAAAGAGGCAGAACGTCCACAATGATGCACTTGGCCAAAAAGGGCGTATGCGTTTTTTCCTGAATATATTCAGGAAAAAACGCATACGCCCTTTTTGGCCAACCAAGCAAGCTTGCAAAGGAAATCTGCACTACAATGAAGTCTCACTTCCCCCCGGTCAAAAGGGCCATCTGAAAAAAGTGTAAAATCCAGAAAGGCAGGACAGGCCATGGAGAACTGGGAGCCTTGTTATGCTGATGGGCGGGATGTCAATTGCCAACAGCCACTCGGGAGAAGTGTATGGTGTTTCCTGAAACATCTAAAAAACAAAGCAACAGAGCCTAGGGCACTTCCACTTATGGTCCTATAGCTTAGGGAAATTAAAATCAAAAAGACACAGCCACCCCAAAGGTTGGGACGGCTCTGTTTACAAGAACCTGGTTTACGGTACAAGTTCAATATCGCAGAAAGTGAAAAATGGATAAAGAAGTTGTGGTACTTACGTACAATGCAGTATCACTCAGCAATGAAATCTATGTCATCAGGCCCGTAGCAGCATAATGAGTGGATTCAGGTACGATGATTCTAACTGAAATAAGTCACACAGGAAAAGAAACATCATAAGATATCACTAATACACGGAATGTAACCTTGGCTACACAGGAACTGAATTACAAAACAGAACAGGGTCTCAAATTTAGAAAACCAACTTATGCTTGCTTAAGGGGAAAGGTGAGTTGGGGTGCTGCATAAAACCAGAGATTGAAATGAGCACAGATAAAGTTCCTTAAGCCAAATATGGAATAGACAAGAGCTACTCCTTGCTCAACGAAATGGACTCAACACCCCATATTAAACGCCTAAGAGTGTACCTGACTAGGAAGTATCTTAAAACCTATGGATTGCTATGTCTCTGAAAGAGAATCAAGTGTGTGTACAGGGGCATAAACGCAGCAGTGATAGGATTGGAGAGGTTCGGTGAGCAAATGAAGACCCTTTGAAGTCATATTGCATGGTACCCATTCCACGGGTCTCAACTCTCCAGGTTTAAGGTATTCTTCCTTCAGCTAAAACATGCATGTGGAACCCAGAGTATGATCAACCGTGTGATCGGGAGACGTGTTCCAATATGTGTCAGTTTTCGTCCCCTGGTACTCGGGTGCAACATTCCAGACGCTTTACTAACACTCTCCCGACTTGGAGAGTCAGTGCCTTTAACCTCCTGTTTGGCCCAGTTTGCAATTTCTGCGGAAGATGAACAGGAATAGGGAGAACCAATGACAGACCAGCTGGAGGTGTCTGGACGGGCAAATTTAACTCTCATTTCCCACCAGGAAGAGGAATTAACCAAAGGCTCAGCGTGCCGTGCCGGAACCAGATTAGGGCCTGAAGCCATCCTGCGGTGTTGCGGCCAGCTCACGAGAAAGCGACTTGAAGAAAGGAGCTCAGGGGCACTGTAATTCACAAACCTGCAGAGTTATAAATGACAGCTATCGTCCAAAAATATACTGAAGTAAGGCTGCCAAGAGGACTTGAAAGCGGGGCAGAATTGCAGGAAACCGATTTCAGGAGGTAGACTGGAATTGCATTGAAAGCATAGGAAAAGAGGCAGAACGTCCACAATGATGCACTTGGCCCAAAAGGGCGTATGCGTTTTTTCCTGAATATATTCAGGAAAAAACGCATACGCCCTTTTTGGCCAACCAAGCAAGCTTGCAAAGGAAATCTGCACTACAATGAAGTCTCACTTCCCCCCGGTCAAAAGGGCCATCTGAAAAAAGTGTAAAATCCAGAAAGGCAGGACAGGCCATGGAGAACTGGGAGCCTTGTTATGCTGATGGGCGGGATGTCAATTGCCAACAGCCACTCGGGAGAAGTGTATGGTGTTTCCTGAAACATCTAAAAAACAAAGCAACAGAGCCTAGGGCACTTCCACTTATGGTCCTATAGCTTAGGGAAATTAAAATCAAAAAGACACAGCCACCCCAAAGGTTGGGACGGCTCTGTTTACAAGAACCTGGTTTACGGTACAAGTTCAATATCGCAGAAAGTGAAAAATGGATAAAGAAGTTGTGGTACTTATGTACAATGCAGTATCACTCAGCAATGAAATCTATGTCATCAGGCCCGTAGCAGCATAATGAGTGGATTCAGGTACGATGATTCTAACTGAAATAAGTCACACAGGAAAAGAAACATCATAAGATATCACTAATACACGGAATGTAACCTTGGCTACACAGGAACTGAATTACAAAACAGAACAGGGTCTCAAATTTAGAAAACCAACTTATGCTTGCTTAAGGGGAAAGGTGAGTTGGGGTGCTGCATAAAACCAGAGATTGAAATGAGCACAGATAAAGTTCCTTAAGCCAAATATGGAATAGACAAGAGCTACTCCTTGCTCAACGAAATGGACTCAACACCCCATATTAAATGCCTAAGAGTGTACCTGACTAGGAAGTATCTTAAAACCTATGGATTGCTATGTCTCCGAAAGAGAATCAAGTGTGTGTACAGGGGCATAAACGCAGCAGTGATAGGATTGGAGAGGTTCGGTGAGCAAATGAAGACCCTTTGAAGTCATATTGCATGGTACCCATTCCACGGGTCTCAACTCTCCAGGTTTAAGGTATTCTTCCTTCAGCTAAAACATGCATGTGGAACCCAGAGTATGATCAACTGTGTGATCGGGAGACGTGTTCCAATATGTGTCAGTTTTCGTCCCCTGGTACTCGGGTGCAACATTCCAGACGCTTTACTAACACTCTCCCGACTTGGAGAGTCAGTGCCTTTAACCTCCTGTTTGGCCCAGTTTGCAATTTCTGCGGAAGATGAACAGGAATAGGGAGAACCAATGACAGACCAGCTGGAGGTGTCTGGACGGGCAAATTTAACTCTCATTTCCCACCAGGAAGAGGAATTAACCAAAGGCTCAGCGTGCCGTGCCGGAACCAGATTAGGGCCTGAAGCCATCCTGCGGTGTTGCGGCCAGCTCACGAGAAAGCGAGTTGAAGAAAGGAGCTCAGGGGCACTGTAATTCACAAACCTGCAGAGTTATAAATGACAGCTATCGTCCAAAAATATACTGAAGTAAGGCTGCCAAGAGGACTTGAAAGCGGGGCAGAATTGCAGGAAACCGATTTCAGGAGGTAGACTGGAATTGCATTGAAAGCATAGGAAAAGAGGCAGAACGTCCACAATGATGCACTTGGCCAAAAAGGGCGTATGCGTTTTTTCCTGAATATATTCAGGAAAAAACGCATACGCCCTTTTTGGCCAACCAAGCAAGCTTGCAAAGGAAATCTGCACTACAATGAAGTCTCACTTCCCCCCGGTCAAAAGGGCCATCTGAAAAAAGTGTAAAATCCAGAAAGGCAGGACAGGCCATGGAGAACTGGGAGCCTTGTTATGCTGATGGGCGGGATGTCAATTGCCAACAGCCACTCGGGAGAAGTGTATGGTGTTTCCTGAAACATCTAAAAAACAAAGCAACAGAGCCTAGGGCACTTCCACTTATGGTCCTATAGCTTAGGGAAATTAAAATCAAAAAGACACAGCCACCCCAAAGGTTGGGACGGCTCTGTTTACAAGAACCTGGTTTACGGTACAAGTTCAATATCGCAGAAAGTGAAAAATGGATAAAGAAGTTGTGGTACTTACGTACAATGCAGTATCACTCAGCAAGGAAATCTATGTCATCAGGCCCGTAGCAGCATAATGAGTGGATTCAGGTACGATGATTCTAACTGAAATAAGTCACACAGGAAAAGAAACATCATAAGATATCACTAATACACGGAATGTAACCTTGGCTACACAGGAACTGAATTACAAAACAGAACAGGGTCTCAAATTTAGAAAACCAACTTATGCTTGCTTAAGGGGAAAGGTGAGTTGGGGTGCTGCATAAAACCAGAGATTGAAATGAGCACAGATAAAGTTCCTTAAGCCAAATATGGAATAGACAAGAGCTACTCCTTGCTCAACGAAATGGACTCAACACCCCATATTAAACGCCTAAGAGTGTACCTGACTAGGAAGTATCTTAAAACCTATGGATTGCTATGTCTCCGAAAGAGAATCAAGTGTGTGTACAGGGGCATAAACGCAGCAGTGATAGGATTGGAGAGGTTCGGTGAGCAAATGAAGACCCTTTGAAGTCATATTGCATGGTACCCATTCCACGGGTCTCAACTCTCCAGGTTTAAGGTATTCTTCCTTCAGCTAAAACATGCATGTGGAACCCAGAGTATGATCAACCGTGTGATCGGGAGACGTGTTCCAATATGTGTCAGTTTTCGTCCCCTGGTACTCGGGTGCAACATTCCAGACGCTTTACTAACACTCTCCCGACTTGGAGAGTCAGTGCCTTTAACCTCCTGTTTGGCCCAGTTTGCAATTTCTGCGGAAGATGAACAGGAATAGGGAGAACCAATGACAGACCAGCTGGAGGTGTCTGGACGGGCAAATTTAACTCTCATTTCCCACCAGGAAGAGGAATTAACCAAAGGCTCAGCGTGCCGTGCCGGAACCAGATTAGGGCCTGAAGCCATCCTGCGGTGTTGCGGCCAGCTCACGAGAAAGCGAGTTGAAGAAAGGAGCTCAGGGGCACTGTAATTCACAAACCTGCAGAGTTATAAATGACAGCTATCGTCCAAAAATATACTGAAGTAAGGCTGCCAAGAGGACTTGAAAGCGGGGCAGAATTGCAGGAAACCGATTTCAGGAGGTAGACTGGAATTGCATTGAAAGCATAGGAAAAGAGGCAGAACGTCCACAATGATGCACTTGGCCCAAAAGGGCGTATGCGTTTTTTCCTGAATATATTCAGGAAAAAACGCATACGCCCTTTTTGGCCAACCAAGCAAGCTTGCAAAGGAAATCTGCACTACAATGAAGTCTCACTTCCCCCCGGTCAAAAGGGCCATCTGAAAAAAGTGTAAAATCCAGAAAGGCAGGACAGGCCATGGAGAACTGGGAGCCTTGTTATGCTGATGGGCGGGATGTCAATTGCCAACAGCCACTCGGGAGAAGTGTATGGTGTTTCCTGAAACATCTAAAAAACAAAGCAACAGAGCCTAGGGCACTTCCACTTATGGTCCTATAGCTTAGGGAAATTAAAATCAAAAAGACACAGCCACCCCAAAGGTTGGGACGGCTCTGTTTACAAGAACCTGGTTTACGGTACAAGTTCAATATCGCAGAAAGTGAAAAATGGATAAAGAAGTTGTGGTACTTACGTACAATGCAGTATCACTCAGCAATGAAATCTATGTCATCAGGCCCGTAGCAGCATAATGAGTGGATTCAGGTACGATGATTCTAACTGAAATAAGTCACACAGGAAAAGAAACATCATAAGATATCACTAATACACGGAATGTAACCTTGGCTACACAGGAACTGAATTACAAAACAGAACAGGGTCTCAAATTTAGAAAACCAACTTATGCTTGCTTAAGGGGAAAGGTGAGTTGGGGTGCTGCATAAAACCAGAGATTGAAATGAGCACAGATAAAGTTCCTTAAGCCAAATATGGAATAGACAAGAGCTACTCCTTGCTCAACGAAATGGACTCAACACCCCATATTAAACGCCTAAGAGTGTACCTGACTAGGAAGTATCTTAAAACCTATGGATTGCTATGTCTCCGAAAGAGAATCAAGTGTGTGTACAGGGGCATAAACGCAGCAGTGATAGGATTGGAGAGGTTCGGTGAGCAAATGAAGACCCTTTGAAGTCATATTGCATGGTACCCATTCCACGGGTCTCAACTCTCCAGGTTTAAGGTATTCTTCCTTCAGCTAAAACATGCATGTGGAACCCAGAGTATGATCAACCGTGTGATCGGGAGACGTGTTCCAATATGTGTCAGTTTTCGTCCCCTGGTACTCGGGTGCAACATTCCAGACGCTTTACTAACACTCTCCCGACTTGGAGAGTCAGTGCCTTTAACCTCCTGTTTGGCCCAGTTTGCAATTTCTGCGGAAGATGAACAGGAATAGGGAGAACCAATGACAGACCAGCTGGAGGTGTCTGGACGGGCAAATTTAACTCTCATTTCCCACCAGGAAGAGGAATTAACCAAAGGCTCAGCGTGCCGTGCCGGAACCAGATTAGGGCCTGAAGCCATCCAGCGGTGTTGCGGCCAGCTCACGAGAAAGCGACTTGAAGAAAGGAGCTCAGGGGCACTGTAATTCACAAACCTGCAGAGTTATAAATGACAGCTATCGTCCAAAAATATACTGAAGTAAGGCTGCCAAGAGGACTTGAAAGCGGGGCAGAATTGCAGGAAACCGATTTCAGGAGGTAGACTGGAATTGCATTGAAAGCATAGGAAAAGAGGCAGAACGTCCACAATGATGCACTTGGCCCAAAAGGGCGTATGCGTTTTTTCCTGAATATATTCAGGAAAAAACGCATACGCCCTTTTTGGCCAACCAAGCAAGCTTGCAAAGGAAATCTGCACTACAATGAAGTCTCACTTCCCCCCGGTCAAAAGGGCCATCTGAAAAAAGTGTAAAATCCAGAAAGGCAGGACAGGCCATGGAGAACTGGGAGCCTTGTTATGCTGATGGGCGGGATGTCAATTGCCAACAGCCACTCGGGAGAAGTGTACGGTGTTTCCTGAAACATCTAAAAAACAAAGCAACAGAGCCTAGGGCACTTCCACTTATGGTCCTATAGCTTAGGGAAATTAAAATCAAAAAGACACAGCCACCCCAAAGGTTGGGACGGCTCTGTTTACAAGAACCTGGTTTACGGTACAAGTTCAATATCGCAGAAAGTGAAAAATGGATAAAGAAGTTGTGGTACTTACGTACAATGCAGTATCACTCAGCAATGAAATCTATGTCATCAGGCCCGTAGCAGCATAATGAGTGGATTCAGGTACGATGATTCTAACTGAAATAAGTCACACAGGAAAAGAAACATCATAAGATATCACTAATACACGGAATGTAACCTTGGCTACACAGGAACTGAATTACAAAACAGAACAGGGTCTCAAATTTAGAAAACCAACTTATGCTTGCTTAAGGGGAAAGGTGAGTTGGGGTGCTGCATAAAACCAGAGATTGAAATGAGCACAGATAAAGTTCCTTAAGCCAAATATGGAATAGACAAGAGCTACTCCTTGCTCAACGAAATGGACTCAACACCCCATATTAAACGCCTAAGAGTGTACCTGACTAGGAAGTATCTTAAAACCTATGGATTGCTATGTCTCCGAAAGAGAATCAAGTGTGTGTACAGGGGCATAAACGCAGCAGTGATAGGATTGGAGAGGTTCGGTGAGCAAATGAAGACCCTTTGAAGTCATATTGCATGGTACCCATTCCACGGGTCTCAACTCTCCAGGTTTAAGGTATTCTTCCTTCAGCTAAAACATGCATGTGGAACCCAGAGTATGATCAACCGTGTGATCGGGAGACGTGTTCCAATATGTGTCAGTTTTCGTCCCCTGGTACTCGGGTGCAACATTCCAGACGCTTTACTAACACTCTCCCGACTTGGAGAGTCAGTGCCTTTAACCTCCTGTTTGGCCCAGTTTGCAATTTCTGCGGAAGATGAACAGGAATAGGGAGAACCAATGACAGACCAGCTGGAGGTGTCTGGACGGGCAAATTTAACTCTCATTTCCCACCAGGAAGAGGAATTAACCAAAGGCTCAGCGTGCCGTGCCGGAACCAGATTAGGGCCTGAAGCAATCCTGCGGTGTTGCGGCCAGCTCACGAGAAAGCGACTTGAAGAAAGGAGCTCAGGGGCACTGTAATTCACAAACCTGCAGAGTTATAAAAGACAGCTATCGTCCAAAAATATACTGAAGTAAGGCTGCCAAGAGGACTTGAAAGTGGGGCAGAATTGCAGGAAACCGATTTCAGGAGGTAGACTGGAATTGCATTGAAAGCATAGGAAAAGAGGCAGAACGTCCACAATGATGCACTTGGCCAAAAAGGGCGTATGCGTTTTTTCCTGAATATATTCAGGAAAAAACGCATACGCCCTTTTTGGCCAACCAAGCAAGCTTGCAAAGGAAATCTGCACTACAATGAAGTCTCACTTCCCCCCGGTCAAAAGGGCCATCTGAAAAAAGTGTAAAATCCAGAAAGGCAGGACAGGCCATGGAGAACTGGGAGCCTTGTTATGCTGATGGGCGGGATGTCAATTGCCAACAGCCACTCGGGAGAAGTGTATGGTGTTTCCTGAAACATCTAAAAAACAAAGCAACAGAGCCTAGGGCACTTCCACTTATGGTCCTATAGCTTAGGGAAATTAAAATCAAAAAGACACAGCCACCCCAAAGGTTGGGACGGCTCTGTTTACAAGAACCTGGTTTACGGTACAAGTTCAATATCGCAGAAAGTGAAAAATGGATAAAGAAGTTGTGGTACTTACGTACAATGCAGTATCACTCAGCAATGAAATCTATGTCATCAGGCCCGTAGCAGCATAATGAGTGGATTCAGGTACGATGATTCTAACTGAAATAAGTCACACAGGAAAAGAAACATCATAAGATATCACTAATACACGGAATGTAACCTTGGCTACACAGGAACTGAATTACAAAACAGAACAGGGTCTCAAATTTAGAAAACCAACTTATGCTTGCTTAAGGGGAAAGGTGAGTTGGGGTGCTGCATAAAACCAGAGATTGAAATGAGCACAGATAAAGTTCCTTAAGCCAAATATGGAATAGACAAGAGCTACTCCTTGCTCAACGAAATGGACTCAACACCCCATATTAAATGCCTAAGAGTGTACCTGACTAGGAAGTATCTTAAAACCTATGGATTGCTATGTCTCCGAAAGAGAATCAAGTGTGTGTACAGGGGCATAAACGCAGCAGTGATAGGATTGGAGAGGTTCGGTGAGCAAATGAAGACCCTTTGAAGTCATATTGCATGGTACCCATTCCACGGGTCTCAACTCTCCAGGTTTAAGGTATTCTTCCTTCAGCTAAAACATGCATGTGGAACCCAGAGTATGATCAACCGTGTGATCGGGAGACGTGTTCCAATATGTGTCAGTTTTCGTCCCCTGGTACTCGGGTGCAACATTCCAGACGCTTTACTAACACTCTCCCGACTTGGAGAGTCAGTGCCTTTAACCTCCTGTTTGGCCCAGTTTGCAATTTCTGCGGAAGATGAACAGGAATAGGGAGAACCAATGACAGACCAGCTGGAGGTGTCTGGACGGGCAAATTTAACTCTCATTTCCCACCAGGAAGAGGAATTAACCAAAGGCTCAGCGTGCCGTGCCGGAACCAGATTAGGGCCTGAAGCCATCCTGCGGTGTTGCGGCCAGCTCACGAGAAAGCGAGTTGAAGAAAGGAGCTCAGGGGCACTGTAATTCACAAACCTGCAGAGTTATAAATGACAGCTATCGTCCAAAAATATACTGAAGTAAGGCTGCCAAGAGGACTTGAAAGCGGGGCAGAATTGCAGGAAACCGATTTCAGGAGGTAGACTGGAATTGCATTGAAAGCATAGGAAAAGAGGCAGAACGTCCACAATGATGCACTTGGCCAAAAAGGGCGTATGCGTTTTTTCCTGAATATATTCAGGAAAAAACGCATACGCCCTTTTTGGCCAACCAAGCAAGCTTGCAAAGGAAATCTGCACTACAATGAAGTCTCACTTCCCCCCGGTCAAAAGGGCCATCTGAAAAAAGTGTAAAATCCAGAAAGGCAGGACAGGCCATGGAGAACTGGGAGCCTTGTTATGCTGATGGGCGGGATGTCAATTGCCAACAGCCACTCGGGAGAAGTGTATGGTGTTTCCTGAAACATCTAAAAAACAAAGCAACAGAGCCTAGGGCACTTCCACTTATGGTCCTATAGCTTAGGGAAATTAAAATCAAAAAGACACAGCCACCCCAAAGGTTGGGACGGCTCTGTTTACAAGAACCTGGTTTACGGTACAAGTTCAATATCGCAGAAAGTGAAAAATGGATAAAGAAGTTGTGGTACTTACGTACAATGCAGTATCACTCAGCAATGAAATCTATGTCATCAGGCCCGTAGCAGCATAATGAGTGGATTCAGGTACGATGATTCTAACTGAAATAAGTCACACAGGAAAAGAAACATCATAAGATATCACTAATACACGGAATGTAACCTTGGCTACACAGGAACTGAATTACAAAACAGAACAGGGTCTCAAATTTAGAAAACCAACTTATGCTTGCTTAAGGGGAAAGGTGAGTTGGGGTGCTGCATAAAACCAGAGATTGAAATGAGCACAGATAAAGTTCCTTAAGCCAAATATGGAATAGACAAGAGCTACTCCTTGCTCAACGAAATGGACTCAACACCCCATATTAAATGCCTAAGAGTGTACCTGACTAGGAAGTATCTTAAAACCTATGGATTGCTATGTCTCCGAAAGAGAATCAAGTGTGTGTACAGGGGCATAAACGCAGCAGTGATAGGATTGGAGAGGTTCGGTGAGCAAATGAAGACCCTTTGAAGTCATATTGCATGGTACCCATTCCACGGGTCTCAACTCTCCAGGTTTAAGGTATTCTTCCTTCAGCTAAAACATGCATGTGGAACCCAGAGTATGATCAACCGTGTGATCGGGAGACGTGTTCCAATATGTGTCAGTTTTCGTCCCCTGGTACTCGGGTGCAACATTCCAGACGCTTTACTAACACTCTCCCGACTTGGAGAGTCAGTGCCTTTAACCTCCTGTTTGGCCCAGTTTGCAATTTCTGCGGAAGATGAACAGGAATAGGGAGAACCAATGACAGACCAGCTGGAGGTGTCTGGACGGGCAAATTTAACTCTCATTTCCCACCAGGAAGAGGAATTAACCAAAGGCTCAGCGTGCCGTGCCGGAACCAGATTAGGGCCTGAAGCCATCCTGCGGTGTTGCGGCCAGCTCACGAGAAAGCGACTTGAAGAAAGGAGCTCAGGGGCACTGTAATTCACAAACCTGCAGAGTTATAAATGACAGCTATCGTCCAAAAATATACTGAAGTAAGGCTGCCAAGAGGACTTGAAAGTGGGGCAGAATTGCAGGAAACCGATTTCAGGAGGTAGACTGGAATTGCATTGAAAGCATAGGAAAAGAGGCAGAACGTCCACAATGATGCACTTGGCCAAAAAGGGCGTATGCGTTTTTTCCTGAATATATTCAGGAAAAAACGCATACGCCCTTTTTGGCCAACCAAGCAAGCTTGCAAAGGAAATCTGCACTACAATGAAGTCTCACTTCCCCCCGGTCAAAAGGGCCATCTGAAAAAAGTGTAAAATCCAGAAAGGCAGGACAGGCCATGGAGAACTGGGAGCCTTGTTATGCTGATGGGCGGGATGTCAATTGCCAACAGCCACTCGGGAGAAGTGTATGGTGTTTCCTGAAACATCTAAAAAACAAAGCAACAGAGCCTAGGGCACTTCCACTTATGGTCCTATAGCTTAGGGAAATTAAAATCAAAAAGACACAGCCACCCCAAAGGTTGGGACGGCTCTGTTTACAAGAACCTGGTTTACGGTACAAGTTCAATATCGCAGAAAGTGAAAAATGGATAAAGAAGTTGTGGTACTTACGTACAATGCAGTATCACTCAGCAATGAAATCTATGTCATCAGGCCCGTAGCAGCATAATGAGTGGATTCAGGTACGATGATTCTAACTGAAATAAGTCACACAGGAAAAGAAACATCATAAGATATCACTAATACACGGAATGTAACCTTGGCTACACAGGAACTGAATTACAAAACAGAACAGGGTCTCAAATTTAGAAAACCAACTTATGCTTGCTTAAGGGGAAAGGTGAGTTGGGGTGCTGCATAAAACCAGAGATTGAAATGAGCACAGATAAAGTTCCTTAAGCCAAATATGGAATAGACAAGAGCTACTCCTTGCTCAACGAAATGGACTCAACACCCCATATTAAATGCCTAAGAGTGTACCTGACTAGGAAGTATCTTAAAACCTATGGATTGCTATGTCTCCGAAAGAGAATCAAGTGTGTGTACAGGGGCATAAACGCAGCAGTGATAGGATTGGAGAGGTTCGGTGAGCAAATGAAGACCCTTTGAAGTCATATTGCATGGTACCCATTCCACGGGTCTCAACTCTCCAGGTTTAAGGTATTCTTCCTTCAGCTAAAACATGCATGTGGAACCCAGAGTATGATCAACCGTGTGATCGGGAGACGTGTTCCAATATGTGTCAGTTTTCGTCCCCTGGTACTCGGGTGCAACATTCCAGACGCTTTACTAACACTCTCCCGACTTGGAGAGTCAGTGCCTTTAACCTCCTGTTTGGCCCAGTTTGCAATTTCTGCGGAAGATGAACAGGAATAGGGAGAACCAATGACAGACCAGCTGGAGGTGTCTGGACGGGCAAATTTAACTCTCATTTCCCACCAGGAAGAGGAATTAACCAAAGGCTCAGCGTGCCGTGCCGGAACCAGATTAGGGCCTGAAGCCATCCTGCGGTGTTGCGGCCAGCTCACGAGAAAGCGAGTTGAAGAAAGGAGCTCAGGGGCACTGTAATTCACAAACCTGCAGAGTTATAAATGACAGCTATCGTCCAAAAATATACTGAAGTAAGGCTGCCAAGAGGACTTGAAAGCGGGGCAGAATTGCAGGAAACCGATTTCAGGAGGTAGACTGGAATTGCATTGAAAGCATAGGAAAAGAGGCAGAACGTCCACAATGATGCACTTGGCCAAAAAGGGCGTATGCGTTTTTTCCTGAATATATTCAGGAAAAAACGCATACGCCCTTTTTGGCCAACCAAGCAAGCTTGCAAAGGAAATCTGCACTACAATGAAGTCTCACTTCCCCCCGGTCAAAAGGGCCATCTGAAAAAAGTGTAAAATCCAGAAAGGCAGGACAGGCCATGGAGAACTGGGAGCCTTGTTATGCTGATGGGCGGGATGTCAATTGCCAACAGCCACTCGGGAGAAGTGTATGGTGTTTCCTGAAACATCTAAAAAACAAAGCAACAGAGCCTAGGGCACTTCCACTTATGGTCCTATAGCTTAGGGAAATTAAAATCAAAAAGACACAGCCACCCCAAAGGTTGGGACGGCTCTGTTTACAAGAACCTGGTTTACGGTACAAGTTCAATATCGCAGAAAGTGAAAAATGGATAAAGAAGTTGTGGTACTTACGTACAATGCAGTATCACTCAGCAATGAAATCTATGTCATCAGGCCCGTAGCAGCATAATGAGTGGATTCAGGTACGATGATTCTAACTGAAATAAGTCACACAGGAAAAGAAACATCATAAGATATCACTAATACACGGAATGTAACCTTGGCTACACAGGAACTGAATTACAAAACAGAACAGGGTCTCAAATTTAGAAAACCAACTTATGCTTGCTTAAGGGGAAAGGTGAGTTGGGGTGCTGCATAAAACCAGAGATTGAAATGAGCACAGATAAAGTTCCTTAAGCCAAATATGGAATAGACAAGAGCTACTCCTTGCTCAACGAAATGGACTCAACACCCCATATTAAATGCCTAAGAGTGTACCTGACTACGAAGTATCTTAAAACCTATGGATTGCTATGTCTCCGAAAGAGAATCAAGTGTGTGTACAGGGGCATAAACGCAGCAGTGATAGGATTGGAGAGGTTCGGTGAGCAAATGAAGACCCTTTGAAGTCATATTGCATGGTACCCATTCCACGGGTCTCAACTCTCCAGGTTTAAGGTATTCTTCCTTCAGCTAAAACATGCATGTGGAACCCAGAGTATGATCAACCGTGTGATCGGGAGACGTGTTCCAATATGTGTCAGTTTTCGTCCCCTGGTACTCGGGTGCAACATTCCAGACGCTTTACTAACACTCTCCCGACTTGGAGAGTCAGTGCCTTTAACCTCCTGTTTGGCCCAGTTTGCAATTTCTGCGGAAGATGAACAGGAATAGGGAGAACCAATGACAGACCAGCTGGAGGTGTCTGGACGGGCAAATTTAACTCTCATTTCCCACCAGGAAGAGGAATTAACCAAAGGCTCAGCGTGCCGTGCCGGAACCAGATTAGGGCCTGAAGCCATCCTGCGGTGTTGCGGCCAGCTCACGAGAAAGCGACTTGAAGAAAGGAGCTCAGGGGCACTGTAATTCACAAACCTGCAGAGTTATAAATGACAGCTATCGTCCAAAAATATACTGAAGTAAGGCTGCCAAGAGGACTTGAAAGTGGGGCAGAATTGCAGGAAACCGATTTCAGGAGGTAGACTGGAATTGCATTGAAAGCATAGGAAAAGAGGCAGAACGTCCACAATGATGCACTTGGCCAAAAAGGGCGTATGCGTTTTTTCCTGAATATATTCAGGAAAAAACGCATACGCCCTTTTTGGCCAACCAAGCAAGCTTGCAAAGGAAATCTGCACTACAATGAAGTCTCACTTCCCCCCGGTCAAAAGGGCCATCTGAAAAAAGTGTAAAATCCAGAAAGGCAGGACAGGCCATGGAGAACTGGGAGCCTTGTTATGCTGATGGGCGGGATGTCAATTGCCAACAGCCACTCGGGAGAAGTGTATGGTGTTTCCTGAAACATCTAAAAAACAAAGCAACAGAGCCTAGGGCACTTCCACTTATGGTCCTATAGCTTAGGGAAATTAAAATCAAAAAGACACAGCCACCCCAAAGGTTGGGACGGCTCTGTTTACAAGAACCTGGTTTACGGTACAAGTTCAATATCGCAGAAAGTGAAAAATGGATAAAGAAGTTGTGGTACTTACGTACAATGCAGTATCACTCAGCAATGAAATCTATGTCATCAGGCCCGTAGCAGCATAATGAGTGGATTCAGGTACGATGATTCTAACTGAAATAAGTCACACAGAAAAAGAAACATCATAAGATATCACTAATACACGGAATGTAACCTTGGCTACACAGGAACTGAATTACAAAACAGAACAGGGTCTCAAATTTAGAAAACCAACTTATGCTTGCTTAAGGGGAAAGGTGAGTTGGGGTGCTGCATAAAACCAGAGATTGAAATGAGCACAGATAAAGTTCCTTAAGCCAAATATGGAATAGACAAGAGCTACTCCTTGCTCAACGAAATGGACTCAACACCCCATATTAAATGCCTAAGAGTGTACCTGACTACGAAGTATCTTAAAACCTATGGATTGCTATGTCTCCGAAAGAGAATCAAGTGTGTGTACAGGGGCATAAACGCAGCAGTGATAGGATTGGAGAGGTTCGGTGAGCAAATGAAGACCCTTTGAAGTCATATTGCATGGTACCCATTCCACGGGTCTCAACTCTCCAGGTTTAAGGTATTCTTCCTTCAGCTAAAACATGCATGTGGAACCCAGAGTATGATCAACCGTGTGATCGGGAGACGTGTTCCAATATGTGTCAGTTTTCGTCCCCTGGTACTCGGGTGCAACATTCCAGACGCTTTACTAACACTCTCCCGACTTGGAGAGTCAGTGCCTTTAACCTCCTGTTTGGCCCAGTTTGCAATTTCTGCGGAAGATGAACAGGAATAGGGAGAACCAATGACAGACCAGCTGGAGGTGTCTGGACGGGCAAATTTAACTCTCATTTCCCACCAGGAAGAGGAATTAACCAAAGGCTCAGCGTGCCGTGCCGGAACCAGATTAGGGCCTGAAGCCATCCTGCGGTGTTGCGGCCAGCTCACGAGAAAGCGAGTTGAAGAAAGGAGCTCAGGGGCACTGTAATTCACAAACCTGCAGAGTTATAAATGACAGCTATCATCCAAAAATATACTGAAGTAAGGCTGCCAAGAGGACTTGAAAGCGGGGCAGAATTGCAGGAAACCGATTTCAGGAGGTAGACTGGAATTGCATTGAAAGCATAGGAAAAGAGGCAGAACGTCCACAATGATGCACTTGGCCAAAAAGGGCGTATGCGTTTTTTCCTGAATATATTCAGGAAAAAACGCATACGCCCTTTTTGGCCAACCAAGCAAGCTTGCAAAGGAAATCTGCACTACAATGAAGTCTCACTTCCCCCCGGTCAAAAGGGCCATCTGAAAAAAGTGTAAAATCCAGAAAGGCAGGACAGGCCATGGAGAACTGGGAGCCTTGTTATGCTGATGGGCGGGATGTAAATTGCCAACAGCCACTCGGGAGAAGTGTATGGTGTTTCCTGAAACATCTAAAAAACAAAGCAGCAGAAACTAGGGCACTTCCACTTATGGTCCTATAGCTTAGGGAAATTAAAATCAAAAAGACACAGCCACCCCAAAGTTTGGCACGGCTGTGTTTACAAGAACCACGTTTACGGTACAAGTTCAATATCGCAGAAAGTGAAAAATGGATAAAGAAGTTGTGGTACTTACGTACAATGCAATATCACTCAGCAAGGAAATCTATGTCATCAGGCGCGTAGCAGCATAATGAGTGGATTCAGGTATGATGATTCTAACTGAAATAAGTCACACAGAAAAAGAAACATCATAAGATATCACTAATACACGGAATGTAAACTTGGCTACACAGGAACTGAATTACAAAACAGAACAGGGTCTCAAATTTAGAAAACCAACTTATGCTTGCTTAAGGGGAAAGGTGAGTTGGGGTGCTGCATAAAACCAGAGATTGAAATGAGCACAGATAAAGTTCCTTAAGCCAAATATGGAATAGACAAGAGCTACTCCTTGCTCAACGAAATGGACTGAACACCCCATATTAAACGCCTAAGAATGTAACTGACTAGGAAGTATCTTAAAACCTATGGACTGCTATGTCTCCGAAAGAGAATCAAGTGTGTGTACAGGGGCATAAACGCAGCAGTGATAGGATTGGAGAAGTTCGGTGAGCAAATGAAGACCCTTTGAAGTCATATTGCATGGTACCCATTCCACGGGTCTCAACTCTCCAGGTTTAAGGTATTCTTCCTTCAGCTAAAACATGCATGTGGAACCCAGAGTATGATCAACCGTGTGATCGGGAGACGTGTTCCAATATGTGTCAGTTTTCGTCCCCTGGTACTCGGGTGCAACATTCCAGACGCTTTACTAACACTCTCCCGACTTGGAGAGTCAGTGCCTTTAACCTCCTGTTTGGCCCAGTTTGCAATTTCTGCGGAAGATGAACAGGAATAGGGAGAACCAATGACAGACCAGCTGGAGGTGTCTGGACGGGCAAATTTAACTCTCATTTCCCACCAGGAAGAGGAATTAACCAAAGGCTCAGCGTGCCGTGCCGGAACCAGATTAGGGCCTGAAGCCATCCAGCGGTGTTGCGGCCAGCTCACGAGAAAGCGACTTGAAGAAAGGAGCTCAGGGGCACTGTAATTCACAAACCTGCAGAGTTATAAATGACAGCTATCGTCCAAAAATATACTGAAGTAAGGCTGCCAAGAGGACTTGAAAGCGGGGCAGAATTGCAGGAAACCGATTTCAGGAGGTAGACTGGAATTGCATTGAAAGCATAGGAAAAGAGGCAGAACGTCCACAATGATGCACTTGGCCCAAAAGGGCGTATGCGTTTTTTCCTGAATATATTCAGGAAAAAACGCATACGCCCTTTTTGGCCAACCAAGCAAGCTTGCAAAGGAAATCTGCACTACAATGAAGTCTCACTTCCCCCCGGTCAAAAGGGCCATCTGAAAAAAGTGTAAAATCCAGAAAGGCAGGACAGGCCATGGAGAACTGGGAGCCTTGTTATGCTGATGGGCGGGATGTCAATTGCCAACAGCCACTCGGGAGAAGTGTACGGTGTTTCCTGAAACATCTAAAAAACAAAGCAACAGAGCCTAGGGCACTTCCACTTATGGTCCTATAGCTTAGGGAAATTAAAATCAAAAAGACACAGCCACCCCAAAGGTTGGGACGGCTCTGTTTACAAGAACCTGGTTTACGGTACAAGTTCAATATCGCAGAAAGTGAAAAATGGATAAAGAAGTTGTGGTACTTACGTACAATGCAGTATCACTCAGCAATGAAATCTATGTCATCAGGCCCGTAGCAGCATAATGAGTGGATTCAGGTACGATGATTCTAACTGAAATAAGTCACACAGGAAAAGAAACATCATAAGATATCACTAATACACGGAATGTAACCTTGGCTACACAGGAACTGAATTACAAAACAGAACAGGGTCTCAAATTTAGAAAACCAACTTATGCTTGCTTAAGGGGAAAGGTGAGTTGGGGTGCTGCATAAAACCAGAGATTGAAATGAGCACAGATAAAGTTCCTTAAGCCAAATATGGAATAGACAAGAGCTACTCCTTGCTCAACGAAATGGACTCAACACCCCATATTAAACGCCTAAGAGTGTACCTGACTAGGAAGTATCTTAAAACCTATGGATTGCTATGTCTCCGAAAGAGAATCAAGTGTGTGTACAGGGGCATAAACGCAGCAGTGATAGGATTGGAGAGGTTCGGTGAGCAAATGAAGACCCTTTGAAGTCATATTGCATGGTACCCATTCCACGGGTCTCAACTCTCCAGGTTTAAGGTATTCTTCCTTCAGCTAAAACATGCATGTGGAACCCAGAGTATGATCAACCGTGTGATCGGGAGACGTGTTCCAATATGTGTCAGTTTTCGTCCCCTGGTACTCGGGTGCAACATTCCAGACGCTTTACTAACACTCTCCCGACTTGGAGAGTCAGTGCCTTTAACCTCCTGTTTGGCCCAGTTTGCAATTTCTGCGGAAGATGAACAGGAATAGGGAGAACCAATGACAGACCAGCTGGAGGTGTCTGGACGGGCAAATTTAACTCTCATTTCCCACCAGGAAGAGGAATTAACCAAAGGCTCAGCGTGCCGTGCCGGAACCAGATTAGGGCCTGAAGCAATCCTGCGGTGTTGCGGCCAGCTCACGAGAAAGCGACTTGAAGAAAGGAGCTCAGGGGCACTGTAATTCACAAACCTGCAGAGTTATAAAAGACAGCTATCGTCCAAAAATATACTGAAGTAAGGCTGCCAAGAGGACTTGAAAGTGGGGCAGAATTGCAGGAAACCGATTTCAGGAGGTAGACTGGAATTGCATTGAAAGCATAGGAAAAGAGGCAGAACGTCCACAATGATGCACTTGGCCAAAAAGGGCGTATGCGTTTTTTCCTGAATATATTCAGGAAAAAACGCATACGCCCTTTTTGGCCAACCAAGCAAGCTTGCAAAGGAAATCTGCACTACAATGAAGTCTCACTTCCCCCCGGTCAAAAGGGCCATCTGAAAAAAGTGTAAAATCCAGAAAGGCAGGACAGGCCATGGAGAACTGGGAGCCTTGTTATGCTGATGGGCGGGATGTCAATTGCCAACAGCCACTCGGGAGAAGTGTATGGTGTTTCCTGAAACATCTAAAAAACAAAGCAACAGAGCCTAGGGCACTTCCACTTATGGTCCTATAGCTTAGGGAAATTAAAATCAAAAAGACACAGCCACCCCAAAGGTTGGGACGGCTCTGTTTACAAGAACCTGGTTTACGGTACAAGTTCAATATCGCAGAAAGTGAAAAATGGATAAAGAAGTTGTGGTACTTACGTACAATGCAGTATCACTCAGCAATGAAATCTATGTCATCAGGCCCGTAGCAGCATAATGAGTGGATTCAGGTACGATGATTCTAACTGAAATAAGTCACACAGGAAAAGAAACATCATAAGATATCACTAATACACGGAATGTAACCTTGGCTACACAGGAACTGAATTACAAAACAGAACAGGGTCTCAAATTTAGAAAACCAACTTATGCTTGCTTAAGGGGAAAGGTGAGTTGGGGTGCTGCATAAAACCAGAGATTGAAATGAGCACAGATAAAGTTCCTTAAGCCAAATATGGAATAGACAAGAGCTACTCCTTGCTCAACGAAATGGACTCAACACCCCATATTAAATGCCTAAGAGTGTACCTGACTAGGAAGTATCTTAAAACCTATGGATTGCTATGTCTCCGAAAGAGAATCAAGTGTGTGTACAGGGGCATAAACGCAGCAGTGATAGGATTGGAGAGGTTCGGTGAGCAAATGAAGACCCTTTGAAGTCATATTGCATGGTACCCATTCCACGGGTCTCAACTCTCCAGGTTTAAGGTATTCTTCCTTCAGCTAAAACATGCATGTGGAACCCAGAGTATGATCAACCGTGTGATCGGGAGACGTGTTCCAATATGTGTCAGTTTTCGTCCCCTGGTACTCGGGTGCAACATTCCAGACGCTTTACTAACACTCTCCCGACTTGGAGAGTCAGTGCCTTTAACCTCCTGTTTGGCCCAGTTTGCAATTTCTGCGGAAGATGAACAGGAATAGGGAGAACCAATGACAGACCAGCTGGAGGTGTCTGGACGGGCAAATTTAACTCTCATTTCCCACCAGGAAGAGGAATTAACCAAAGGCTCAGCGTGCCGTGCCGGAACCAGATTAGGGCCTGAAGCCATCCTGCGGTGTTGCGGCCAGCTCACGAGAAAGCGAGTTGAAGAAAGGAGCTCAGGGGCACTGTAATTCACAAACCTGCAGAGTTATAAATGACAGCTATCATCCAAAAATATACTGAAGTAAGGCTGCCAAGAGGACTTGAAAGCGGGGCAGAATTGCAGGAAACCGATTTCAGGAGGTAGACTGGAATTGCATTGAAAGCATAGGAAAAGAGGCAGAACGTCCACAATGATGCACTTGGCCAAAAAGGGCGTATGCGTTTTTTCCTGAATATATTCAGGAAAAAACGCATACGCCCTTTTTGGCCAACCAAGCAAGCTTGCAAAGGAAATCTGCACTACAATGAAGTCTCACTTCCCCCCGGTCAAAAGGGCCATCTGAAAAAAGTGTAAAATCCAGAAAGGCAGGACAGGCCATGGAGAACTGGGAGCCTTGTTATGCTGATGGGCGGGATGTCAATTGCCAACAGCCACTCGGGAGAAGTGTATGGTGTTTCCTGAAACATCTAAAAAACAAAGCAACAGAGCCTAGGGCACTTCCACTTATGGTCCTATAGCTTAGGGAAATTAAAATCAAAAAGACACAGCCACCCCAAAGGTTGGGACGGCTCTGTTTACAAGAACCTGGTTTACGGTACAAGTTCAATATCGCAGAAAGTGAAAAATGGATAAAGAAGTTGTGGTACTTACGTACAATGCAGTATCACTCAGCAATGAAATCTATGTCATCAGGCCCGTAGCAGCATAATGAGTGGATTCAGGTACGATGATTCTAACTGAAATAAGTCACACAGGAAAAGAAACATCATAAGATATCACTAATACACGGAATGTAACCTTGGCTACACAGGAACTGAATTACAAAACAGAACAGGGTCTCAAATTTAGAAAACCAACTTATGCTTGCTTAAGGGGAAAGGTGAGTTGGGGTGCTGCATAAAACCAGAGATTGAAATGAGCACAGATAAAGTTCCTTAAGCCAAATATGGAATAGACAAGAGCTACTCCTTGCTCAACGAAATGGACTCAACACCCCATATTAAATGCCTAAGAGTGTACCTGACTAGGAAGTATCTTAAAACCTATGGATTGCTATGTCTCCGAAAGAGAATCAAGTGTGTGTACAGGGGCATAAACGCAGCAGTGATAGGATTGGAGAGGTTCGGTGAGCAAATGAAGACCCTTTGAAGTCATATTGCATGGTACCCATTCCACGGGTCTCAACTCTCCAGGTTTAAGGTATTCTTCCTTCAGCTAAAACATGCATGTGGAACCCAGAGTATGATCAACCGTGTGATCGGGAGACGTGTTCCAATATGTGTCAGTTTTCGTCCCCTGGTACTCGGGTGCAACATTCCAGACGCTTTACTAACACTCTCCCGACTTGGAGAGTCAGTGCCTTTAACCTCCTGTTTGGCCCAGTTTGCAATTTCTGCGGAAGATGAACAGGAATAGGGAGAACCAATGACAGACCAGCTGGAGGTGTCTGGACGGGCAAATTTAACTCTCATTTCCCACCAGGAAGAGGAATTAACCAAAGGCTCAGCGTGCCGTGCCGGAACCAGATTAGGGCCTGAAGCCATCCTGCGGTGTTGCGGCCAGCTCACGAGAAAGCGACTTGAAGAAAGGAGCTCAGGGGCACTGTAATTCACAAACCTGCAGAGTTATAAATGACAGCTATCGTCCAAAAATATACTGAAGTAAGGCTGCCAAGAGGACTTGAAAGTGGGGCAGAATTGCAGGAAACCGATTTCAGGAGGTAGACTGGAATTGCATTGAAAGCATAGGAAAAGAGGCAGAACGTCCACAATGATGCACTTGGCCAAAAAGGGCGTATGCGTTTTTTCCTGAATATATTCAGGAAAAAACGCATACGCCCTTTTTGGCCAACCAAGCAAGCTTGCAAAGGAAATCTGCACTACAATGAAGTCTCACTTCCCCCCGGTCAAAAGGGCCATCTGAAAAAAGTGTAAAATCCAGAAAGGCAGGACAGGCCATGGAGAACTGGGAGCCTTGTTATGCTGATGGGCGGGATGTCAATTGCCAACAGCCACTCGGGAGAAGTGTATGGTGTTTCCTGAAACATCTAAAAAACAAAGCAACAGAGCCTAGGGCACTTCCACTTATGGTCCTATAGCTTAGGGAAATTAAAATCAAAAAGACACAGCCACCCCAAAGGTTGGGACGGCTCTGTTTACAAGAACCTGGTTTACGGTACAAGTTCAATATCGCAGAAAGTGAAAAATGGATAAAGAAGTTGTGGTACTTACGTACAATGCAGTATCACTCAGCAATGAAATCTATGTCATCAGGCCCGTAGCAGCATAATGAGTGGATTCAGGTACGATGATTCTAACTGAAATAAGTCACACAGAAAAAGAAACATCATAAGATATCACTAATACACGGAATGTAACCTTGGCTACACAGGAACTGAATTACAAAACAGAACAGGGTCTCAAATTTAGAAAACCAACTTATGCTTGCTTAAGGGGAAAGGTGAGTTGGGGTGCTGCATAAAACCAGAGATTGAAATGAGCACAGATAAAGTTCCTTAAGCCAAATATGGAATAGACAAGAGCTACTCCTTGCTCAACGAAATGGACTCAACACCCCATATTAAATGCCTAAGAGTGTACCTGACTACGAAGTATCTTAAAACCTATGGATTGCTATGTCTCCGAAAGAGAATCAAGTGTGTGTACAGGGGCATAAACGCAGCAGTGATAGGATTGGAGAGGTTCGGTGAGCAAATGAAGACCCTTTGAAGTCATATTGCATGGTACCCATTCCACGGGTCTCAACTCTCCAGGTTTAAGGTATTCTTCCTTCAGCTAAAACATGCATGTGGAACCCAGAGTATGATCAACCGTGTGATCGGGAGACGTGTTCCAATATGTGTCAGTTTTCGTCCCCTGGTACTCGGGTGCAACATTCCAGACGCTTTACTAACACTCTCCCGACTTGGAGAGTCAGTGCCTTTAACCTCCTGTTTGGCCCAGTTTGCAATTTCTGCGGAAGATGAACAGGAATAGGGAGAACCAATGACAGACCAGCTGGAGGTGTCTGGACGGGCAAATTTAACTCTCATTTCCCACCAGGAAGAGGAATTAACCAAAGGCTCAGCGTGCCGTGCCGGAACCAGATTAGGGCCTGAAGCCATCCTGCGGTGTTGCGGCCAGCTCACGAGAAAGCGAGTTGAAGAAAGGAGCTCAGGGGCACTGTAATTCACAAACCTGCAGAGTTATAAATGACAGCTATCATCCAAAAATATACTGAAGTAAGGCTGCCAAGAGGACTTGAAAGCGGGGCAGAATTGCAGGAAACCGATTTCAGGAGGTAGACTGGAATTGCATTGAAAGCATAGGAAAAGAGGCAGAACGTCCACAATGATGCACTTGGCCAAAAAGGGCGTATGCGTTTTTTCCTGAATATATTCAGGAAAAAACGCATACGCCCTTTTTGGCCAACCAAGCAAGCTTGCAAAGGAAATCTGCACTACAATGAAGTCTCACTTCCCCCCGGTCAAAAGGGCCATCTGAAAAAAGTGTAAAATCCAGAAAGGCAGGACAGGCCATGGAGAACTGGGAGCCTTGTTATGCTGATGGGCGGGATGTAAATTGCCAACAGCCACTCGGGAGAAGTGTATGGTGTTTCCTGAAACATCTAAAAAACAAAGCAACAGAGCCTAGGGCACTTCCACTTATGGTCCTATAGCTTAGGGAAATTAAAATCAAAAAGACACAGCCACCCCAAAGTTTGGCACGGCTGTGTTTACAAGAACCACGTTTACGGTACAAGTTCAATATCGCAGAAAGTGAAAAATGGATAAAGAAGTTGTGGTACTTACGTACAATGCAATATCACTCAGCAATGAAATCTATGTCATCAGGCCCGTAGCAGCATAATGAGTGGATTCAGGTATGATGATTCTAACTGAAATAAGTCACACAGAAAAAGAAACATCATAAGATATCACTAATACACGGAATGTAAACTTGGCTACATAGGAACTGAATTACAATACAGAACAGGGTCTCAAATTTAGAAAACCAACTTATGCTTGCTTAAGGGGAAAGGTGAGTTGGGGTAATGCATAAAACCAGAGATTGAAATGAGCACAGATAAAGTTCCTTAAGCCAAATATGGAATAGACAAGAGCTACTCCTTGCTCAACGAAATGGACTCAACACCCCATATTAAATGCCTAAGAGTGTACCTGACTAGGAAGTATCTTAAAACCTATGGATTGCTATGTCTCCGAAAGAGAATCAAGTGTGTGTACAGGGGCATAAACGCAGCAGTGATAGGATTGGAGAGGTTCGGTGAGCAAATGAAGACCCTTTGAAGTCATATTGCATGGTACCCATTCCACGGGTCTCAACTCTCCAGGTTTAAGGTATTCTTCCTTCAGCTAAAACATGCATGTGGAACCCAGAGTATGATCAACCGTGTGATCGGGAGACGTGTTCCAATATGTGTCAGTTTTCGTCCCCTGGTACTCGGGTGCAACATTCCAGACGCTTTACTAACACTCTCCCAACTTGGAGAGTCAGTGCCTTTAACCTCCTGTTTGGCCCAGTTTGCAATTTCTGCGGAAGATGAACAGGAATAGGGAGAACCAATGAGAGACTAGCTGGAGGTGTCTGGACGGGCAAATTTAACTCTCATTTCGCACCAGGAAGAGGAATTAACCAAAGGCTCAGCATGCCGTGCCGGAACAAGATTAGGGACTGAAGCCATCCTGCGGTTTTGCGGCTAGCTCACGAGAAAGCGAGTTGAAGAAAGGAGCTCAGGGGCACTGTAATTCACAAACCTGCAGAGTTATAAATGACAGCTATCGTCCAAAAATATACTGAAGTAAGGCTGCCAAGAGGACTTGAAAGCGGGGCAGAATTGCAGGAAACCGATTTCAGGAGGTAGACTGGAATTGCATTGAAAGCATAGGAAAAGAGGCAGAACGTCCACAATGATGCACTTGGCCAAAAAGGGCGTATGCGTTTTTTCCTGAATATATTCAGGAAAAAACGCATACGCCCTTTTTGGCCAACCAAGCAAGCTTGCAAAGGAAATCTGCACTACAATGAAGTCTCACTTCCCCCCGGTCAAAAGGGCCATCTGAAAAAAGTGTAAAATCCAGAAAGGCAGGACAGGCCATGGAGAACTGGGAGCCTTGTTATGCTGATGGGCGGGATGTCAATTGCCAACAGCCACTCGGGAGAAGTGTATGGTGTTTCCTGAAACATCTAAAAAACAAAGCAACAGAGCCTAGGGCACTTCCACTTATGGTCCTATAGCTTAGGGAAATTAAAATCAAAAAGACACAGCCACCCAAAAGGTTGGGACGGCTCTGTTTACAAGAACCTGGTTTACGGTACAAGTTCAATATCGCAGAAAGTGAAAAATGGATAAAGAAGTTGTGGTACTTACGTACAATGCAGTATCACTCAGCAATGAAATCTATGTCATCAGGCCCGTAGCAGCATAATGAGTGGATTCAGGTATGATGATTCTAACTGAAATAAGTCACACAGAAAAAGAAACATCATAAGATATCACTAATACACGGAATGTAAACTTGGCTACACATGAACTGAATTACAAAACAGAACAGGGTCTCAAATTTAGAAACCCAACTTATGCTTGCTTAAGGGGAAAGGTGAGTTGGGGTGCTGCATAAAACCAGAGATTGAAATGAGCACAGATAAAGTTCCTTAAGCCAAATATGGAATAGACAAGAGCTACTCCTTGCTCAACGAAATGGATTCAACACCCCATATTAAACACCTAAGAATATACCTGACTAGGAAGTATCTTAAAACCTATGGATTGCTATGTCTCCAAAAGAGAATCAAGCGTGTGTGCAGGGGCATAAACGCAGCAGTGATAGGACTGGAGAGGTTCGGTGAGCAAATGAAGACCCTTTGAAGTCATATTGCATGGTACCCATTCCACGGGTCTCACCTCTCCAGGTTTAAGGTATTCTTCCTTCAACTAAAACATGCATGTGGAACCCAGAGTATGATCAACCGTGTGATCGGGAGACGTGTTCCAATATGTGTCAGTTTTCGTCCCCTGGTACTCGGGTGCAACATTCCAGACGCTTTACTAACACTCTCCCGACTTGGAGAGTCAGTGCCTTTAACCTCCTGTTTGGCCCAGTTTGCAATTTCTGCGGAAGATGAACAGGAATAGGGAGAACCAATGAGAGACTAGCTGGAGGTGTCTGGACGGGCAAATTTAACTCTCATTTCGCACCAGGAAGAGGAATTAACCAAAGGCTCAGCATGCCGTGCCGGAACCAGATTAGGGCTTGAATCAATCCTGCGGTGTTGCGGCGAGCTCACGAGAAAGCGAGTTGAAGAAAGGAGCTCAGGGGCACTGTAATTCACAAACCTGCAGAGTTATAAATGACAGCTATCGTCCAAAAATATACTGAAGTAAGGCTACCAAGAGGACTTGAAAGCGGGGCAGAATTGCAGGAAACCGATTTCAGGAGGTAGACTGGAATTGCATTTAAAGCATAGGAAAAGAGGCAGAACGTCCACAATGATGCACTTGGCCAAAAAGGTCGTATGCGTTTTTTCCTGAATATATTCAGGAAAAAACGCATACGCCCTTTTTGGCCAACCAAGCAAGCTTGCAAAGGAAATCTGCACTACAATGAAGTCTCACTTCCCCCCGGTCCAAAGGGCCATCTGAAAAAAGTGTAAAATCCAGAAAGGCAGGACAGGCCATGGAGAACTGGGAGCCTTGTTATGCTGATGGGCGGGATGTCAATTGCCAACAGCCACTCGGGAGAAGTGTATGGTGTTCCTGAAACATCTAAAAAACAAAGCAACAGAGCCTAGGGCACTTCCACTTATGGTCCTATAGCTTAGGGAAATTAAAATCAAAAAGACACAGCCAGCCCAAAGGATGGGACGGCTCTGTTTACAAGAACCTGGTTTACGGTACAAGTTCAATATCGCAGAAAGTGAAAAATGGATAAAGAAGTTGTGGTACTTACGTACAATGCAGTATCACTCAGCAATGAAATCTATGTCATCAGGCCCATAGCAGCATAATGAGTGGATTCAGGTATGATGATTCTAACTGAAATAAGTCACACAGAAAAAGAAACATCATAAGATATCACTAATACACGGAATATAAACTTGGCTACACAAGATCTGAATTACAAAACAGAACAGGGTCTCAAATTTAGAAACCCAACTTATGCTTGCTTAAGGGGAAAGGTGAGTTGGGGTGCTGCATAAAACCAGAGATTGAAATGAGCACAGATAAAGTTCCTTAAGCCAAATATGGAATAGACAAGAGCTACTCCTTGCTCAACGAAATGGACTCAACACCCCATATTAAACGCCTAAGAGTGTACCTGTGTAGGAAGTATCTTAAAACCTATGGATTGCTATGTCTCCGAAAGAGAATCAAGCATGTGTACAGGGGCATAAACGCAGCAGTGATAGGATTGGAGAAGTTCGGTGAGCAAATGAAGACCCTTTGAAGTCATATTGCATGGTACCCATTCCACGGGTCTT
The DNA here is from genome assembly GCF_949774975.1 of Lagenorhynchus albirostris. Taxonomy (NCBI): domain Eukaryota; kingdom Metazoa; phylum Chordata; class Mammalia; order Artiodactyla; family Delphinidae; genus Lagenorhynchus; species Lagenorhynchus albirostris. Next base: position 526,706 of record NW_026783343.1, read on the forward strand.
AACTCTCCAGGTTTAAGGTATTCTTCCTTCAGCTAAAACATGCATGTGGAACCCAGAGTATGATCAACCATGTGATCGGGAGACGTGTTCCAATATGTGTCAGTTTTCGTCCCCTGGTACTCGGGTGCAACATTCCAGACGCTTTACTAACACTCTCCCGACTTGGAGAGTCAGCGCCTTTAACCTGTTGTTTGGCCCAGTTTGCAATTTCTGCGGAAGATGAACAGGAATAGGGAGAACCAATGACAGACTAGCTGGAGGTGTCTGGACGGGCAAATTTAACTCTCATTTCCCACCAGGAAGAGGAATTAACCAAAGGCTCAGCGTGCCGTGCCAGAACCAGATTACGGCTGGAAGCCATCCTGCGGTGTTGCGGCCAGCTCACGAGAAAGCGAGTTGAAGAAAGGAGCTCAGGGGCACTGTAATTCACAAACCTGCAGAGTTATAAATGACAGTTATCGTCCAAAAATATACTGAAGTAAGGCTGCCAAGAGGACTTGAAAGCGGGGCAGAATTGCAGGAAACCGATTTCAGGAGGTAGACTGGAATTGCATTGAAAGCATAGGAAAAGAGGCAGAACGTCCACAATGATGCACTTGGCCAAAAAGGGCGTATGCGTTTTTTCCTGAATATATTCAGGAAAAAACGCATACGCCCTTTTTGGCCAACCAAGCAAGCTTGCAAAGGAAATCTGCACTACAGTGAAGTCTCACTTCCCCCCGGTCAAAAGGGCCATCTGAAAAAAGTGTAAAATCCAGAATGGCAGGACAGGCCATGGAGAACTGGGTGCCTTGTTATGCTGATGGGCGGGATGTAAATTGCCAACAGCCACTCAGGAGAAGTGTATGGTGTTTCCTGAAACATCTAAAAAACAAAGCAACAGAGCCTAGGGCACTTCCACTTATGGTCCTATAGCTTAGGGAAATTAAAATCAAAAAGACACAGCCACCCCAAAGGTTGGGACGGCTCTGTTTACAAGAACCTGGTTTACGGTACAAGTTCAATATCGCAGAAAGTGAAAAATGGATAAAGAAGTTGTGGTACTTACGTACAATGCAGTATCACTCAGCAATGAAATCTATGTCATCAGGCCCGTAGCAGCATAATGAGTGGATTCAGGTATGATGATTCTAACTGAAATAAGTCACACAGAAAAAGAAACATCATAAGATATCACTAATACACGGAATGTAAACTTGGCTACACAGGAACTGAATTCCAAAACAGAACAGGGTCTCAAATTTAGAAACCCAACTTATGCTTCCTTAAGGGGAAAGGTGAGTTGGGGTAATGCATAAAACCAGAGATTGAAATGAGCACAGATAAAGTTCCTTAAGCCAAATATGGAATAGACAAGAGCTACCCCTTGATCAACGAAATGGATTCAACACCCCATATTAAACGCCTAACAATGTACCTGACTAGGAAGTATCTTAAAACCTATGGACTGCTATGTCTCCGAAAGAGAATCAAGCGTTTTTGCAGGGGCATAAACGCAGCAGTGATAGGATTGGAGAGGTTCGGTGAGCAAATGAAGACCCTTTGAAGTCATATTGCATGGTACCCATTCCACGGGTCTCAACTCTCCAGGTTTAAGGTATTCTTCCTTCAGCTAAAACATGCATGTGGAACCCAGAGTATGATCAACCGTGTGATCGGGAGACGTGTTCCAATATGTGTCAGTTTTCGTCCCCTGGTACTCGGGTGCAACATTCCAGACGCTTTACTAACACTCTCCCGACTTGGAGAGTCAGTGCCTTTAACCTCCTGTTTGGCCCAGTTTGCAATTTCTGCGGAAGATGAACAGGAATAGGGAGAACCAATGACAGACCAGCTGGAGGTGTCTGGACGGGCAAATTTAACTCTCATTTCCCACCAGGAAGAGGAATTAACCAAAGGCTCAGCGTGCCGTGCCGGAACCAGATTAGGGCCTGAAGCCATCCTGCGGTGTTGCGGCCAGCTCACGAGAAAGCGAGTTGAAGAAAGGAGCTCAGGGGCACTGTAATTCACAAACCTGCAGAGTTATAAATGACAGCTATCATCCAAAAATATACTGAAGTAAGGCTGCCAAGAGGACTTGAAAGCGGGGCAGAATTGCAGGAAACCGATTTCAGGAGGTAGACTGGAATTGCATTGAAAGCATAGGAAAAGAGGCAGAACGTCCACAATGATGCACTTGGCCAAAAAGGGCGTATGCGTTTTTTCCTGAATATATTCAGGAAAAAACGCATACGCCCTTTTTGGCCAACCAAGCAAGCTTGCAAAGGAAATCTGCACTACAATGAAGTCTCACTTCCCCCCGGTCAAAAGGGCCATCTGAAAAAAGTGTAAAATCCAGAAAGGCAGGACAGGCCATGGAGAACTGGGAGCCTTGTTATGCTGATGGGCGGGATGTAAATTGCCAACAGCCACTCGGGAGAAGTGTATGGTGTTTCCTGAAACATCTAAAAAACAAAGCAGCAGAAACTAGGGCACTTCCACTTATGGTCCTATAGCTTAGGGAAATTAAAATCAAAAAGACACAGCCACCCCAAAGTTTGGCACGGCTGTGTTTACAAGAACCACGTTTACGGTACAAGTTCAATATCGCAGAAAGTGAAAAATGGATAAAGAAGTTGTGGTACTTACGTACAATGCAATATCACTCAGCAAGGAAATCTATGTCATCAGGCGCGTAGCAGCATAATGAGTGGATTCAGGTATGATGATTCTAACTGAAATAAGTCACACAGAAAAAGAAACATCATAAGATATCACTAATACACGGAATGTAAACTTGGCTACACAGGAACTGAATTACAAAACAGAACAGGGTCTCAAATTTAGAAAACCAACTTATGCTTGCTTAAGGGGAAAGGTGAGTTGGGGTGCTGCATAAAACCAGAGATTGAAATGAGCACAGATAAAGTTCCTTAAGCCAAATATGGAATAGACAAGAGCTACTCCTTGCTCAACGAAATGGACTGAACACCCCATATTAAACGCCTAAGAATGTAACTGACTAGGAAGTATCTTAAAAGCTATGGACTGCTATGTCTCCGAAAGAGAATCAAGTGTGTGTACAGGGGCATAAACGCAGCAGTGATAGGATTGGAGAAGTTCGGTGAGCAAATGAAGACCCTTTGAAGTCATATTGCATGGTACCCATTCCACGGGTCTCAACTCTCCAGGTTTAAGGTATTCTTCCTTCAGCTAAAACATGCATGTGGAACCCAGAGTATGATCAACCATGTGATCGGGAGACGTGTTGAAATATGTCTCAGTTTTCGTCCCCTGGTACTCGGGTGCAACATTCCAGATGCTTTACTAACACTCTCCCCACTTGGAGAGTCAGTGCCTTTAACCTCCTGTTTGGTCCAGTTTGCAATTTCAGCAGAAGATGAACAGGAAATGGGAGAACCAATGACAGACTAGCTGGAGGTGTCTGGACGGGCAAATTTAACTCTCATTTCCCACCAGGAAGAGGAATTAACCAAAGGCTCAGCATGCCGTGCCGGAACCAGATTAGGGCCTGAAGCAATCCTGCGGTGTTGCGGCCAGCTCACGAGAAAGCGCGTTGAAGAAAGGAGCTCAGGGGCACTGTAATTCACAAACCTGCAGAGTTATAAATGACAGCTATCGTCCAAAAATATACTGAAGTAAGGCTGCCAAGAGGACTTGAAAGCGGGGCAGAATTGCAGGAAACCGATTTCAGGAGGTAGACTGGAATTGCATTTAAAGCATAGGAAAAGAGGCAGAACGTCCACAATAATGCACTTGGCCAAAAAGGGCGTATGCGTTTTATCCTGAATATATTCAGGAAAAAACGCATACGCCCTTTTTGGCCAACCAAGCAAGCTTGCAAAGGAAATCTGCACTACAATGAAGTCTCACTTCCCCCCGGTCAAAAGGGCCATCTGAAAAAAGTGTAAAATCCAGAAAGGCAGGACAGGCCATGGAGAACTGGGAGCCTTGTTATGCTAATGGGCGGGATGTCAATTGCCAACAGCCACTCGGGAGAAGTTTATGGTGTTTCCTGAAACATCTAAAAAACAAAGCAACAGAGCCTAGGGCACTTCCACTTATGGTCCTATAGCTTAGGGAAATTAAAATCAAAAAGACACAGCCACCCCAAAGTTTGGCACGGCTGTGTTTACAAGAACCACGTTTACGGTACAAGTTCAATATCGCAGAAAGTGAAAAATGGATAAAGAAGTTGTGGTACTTACGTACAATGCAATATCACTCAGCAATGAAATCTATGTCATCAGGCCCGTAGCAGCATAATGAGTGGATTCAGGTATGATGATTCTAACTGAAATAAGTCACACAGAAAAAGAAACATCATAAGATATCACTAATACACGGAATGTAAACTTGGCTACATAGGAACTGAATTACAATACAGAACAGGGTCTCAAATTTAGAAAACCAACTTATGCTTGCTTAAGGGGAAAGGTGAGTTGGGGTAATGCATAAAACCAGAGATTGAAATGAGCACAGATAAAGTTCCTTAAGCCAAATATGGAATAGACAAGAGCTACTCCTTGCTCAACGAAATGGACTCAACACCCCATATTAAATGCCTAAGAGTGTACCTGACTAGGAAGTATCTTAAAACCTATGGATTGCTATGTCTCCGAAAGAGAATCAAGTGTGTGTACAGGGGCATAAACGCAGCAGTGATAGGATTGGAGAGGTTCGGTGAGCAAATGAAGACCCTTTGAAGTCATATTGCATGGTACCCATTCCACGGGTCTCAACTCTCCAGGTTTAAGGTATTCTTCCTTCAGCTAAAACATGCATGTGGAACCCAGAGTATGATCAACCGTGTGATCGGGAGACGTGTTCCAATATGTGTCAGTTTTCGTCCCCTGGTACTCGGGTGCAACATTCCAGACGCTTTACTAACACTCTCCCAACTTGGAGAGTCAGTGCCTTTAACCTCCTGTTTGGCCCAGTTTGCAATTTCTGCGGAAGATGAACAGGAATAGGGAGAACCAATGAGAGACTAGCTGGAGGTGTCTGGACGGGCAAATTTAACTCTCATTTCGCACCAGGAAGAGGAATTAACCAAAGGCTCAGCATGCCGTGCCGGAACAAGATTAGGGACTGAAGCCATCCTGCGGTTTTGCGGCTAGCTCACGAGAAAGCGAGTTGAAGAAAGGAGCTCAGGGGCACTGTAATTCACAAACCTGCAGAGTTATAAATGACAGCTATCGTCCAAAAATATACTGAAGTAAGGCTGCCAAGAGGACTTGAAAGCGGGGCAGAATTGCAGGAAACCGATTTCAGGAGGTAGACTGGAATTGCATTGAAAGCATAGGAAAAGAGGCAGAACGTCCACAATGATGCACTTGGCCAAAAAGGGCGTATGCGTTTTTTCCTGAATATATTCAGGAAAAAACGCATACGCCCTTTTTGGCCAACCAAGCAAGCTTGCAAAGGAAATCTGCACTACAATGAAGTCTCACTTCCCCCCGGTCAAAAGGGCCATCTGAAAAAAGTGTAAAATCCAGAAAGGCAGGACAGGCCATGGAGAACTGGGAGCCTTGTTATGCTGATGGGCGGGATGTCAATTGCCAACAGCCACTCGGGAGAAGTGTATGGTGTTTCCTGAAACATCTAAAAAACAAAGCAACAGAGCCTAGGGCACTTCCACTTATGGTCCTATAGCTTAGGGAAATTAAAATCAAAAAGACACAGCCACCCAAAAGGTTGGGACGGCTCTGTTTACAAGAACCTGGTTTACGGTACAAGTTCAATATCGCAGAAAGTGAAAAATGGATAAAGAAGTTGTGGTACTTACGTACAATGCAGTATCACTCAGCAATGAAATCTATGTCATCAGGCCCGTAGCAGCATAATGAGTGGATTCAGGTATGATGATTCTAACTGAAATAAGTCACACAGAAAAAGAAACATCATAAGATATCACTAATACACGGAATGTAAACTTGGCTACACATGAACTGAATTACAAAACAGAACAGGGTCTCAAATTTAGAAACCCAACTTATGCTTGCTTAAGGGGAAAGGTGAGTTGGGGTGCTGCATAAAACCAGAGATTGAAATGAGCACAGATAAAGTTCCTTAAGCCAAATATGGAATAGACAAGAGCTACTCCTTGCTCAACGAAATGGATTCAACACCCCATATTAAACACCTAAGAATATACCTGACTAGGAAGTATCTTAAAACCTATGGATTGCTATGTCTCCAAAAGAGAATCAAGCGTGTGTGCAGGGGCATAAACGCAGCAGTGATAGGACTGGAGAGGTTCGGTGAGCAAATGAAGACCCTTTGAAGTCATATTGCATGGTACCCATTCCACGGGTCTCACCTCTCCAGGTTTAAGGTATTCTTCCTTCAACTAAAACATGCATGTGGAACCCAGAGTATGATCAACCGTGTGATCGGGAGACGTGTTCCAATATGTGTCAGTTTTCGTCCCCTGGTACTCGGGTGCAACATTCCAGACGCTTTACTAACACTCTCCCGACTTGGAGAGTCAGTGCCTTTAACCTCCTGTTTGGCCCAGTTTGCAATTTCTGCGGAAGATGAACAGGAATAGGGAGAACCAATGACAGACTAGCTGGAGGTGTCTGGACGGGCAAATTTAACTCTCATTTCGCACCAGGAAGAGGAATTAACCAAAGGCTCAGCATGCCGTGCCGGAACCAGATTAGGGCTTGAATCAATCCTGCGGTGTTGCGGCGAGCTCACGAGAAAGCGAGTTGAAGAAAGGAGCTCAGGGGCACTGTAATTCACAAACCTGCAGAGTTATAAATGACAGCTATCGTCCAAAAATATACTGAAGTAAGGCTACCAAGAGGACTTGAAAGCGGGGCAGAATTGCAGGAAACCGATTTCAGGAGGTAGACTGGAATTGCATTTAAAGCATAGGAAAAGAGGCAGAACGTCCACAATGATGCACTTGGCCAAAAAGGTCGTATGCGTTTTTTCCTGAATATATTCAGGAAAAAACGCATACGCCCTTTTTGGCCAACCAAGCAAGCTTGCAAAGGAAATCTGCACTACAATGAAGTCTCACTTCCCCCCGGTCCAAAGGGCCATCTGAAAAAAGTGTAAAATCCAGAAAGGCAGGACAGGCCATGGAGAACTGGGAGCCTTGTTATGCTGATGGGCGGGATGTCAATTGCCAACAGCCACTCGGGAGAAGTGTATGGTGTTCCTGAAACATCTAAAAAACAAAGCAACAGAGCCTAGGGCACTTCCACTTATGGTCCTATAGCTTAGGGAAATTAAAATCAAAAAGACACAGCCAGCCCAAAGGATGGGACGGCTCTGTTTACAAGAACCTGGTTTACGGTACAAGTTCAATATCGCAGAAAGTGAAAAATGGATAAAGAAGTTGTGGTACTTACGTACAATGCAGTATCACTCAGCAATGAAATCTATGTCATCAGGCCCATAGCAGCATAATGAGTGGATTCAGGTATGATGATTCTAACTGAAATAAGTCACACAGAAAAAGAAACATCATAAGATATCACTAATACACGGAATATAAACTTGGCTACACAAGATCTGAATTACAAAACAGAACAGGGTCTCAAATTTAGAAACCCAACTTATGCTTGCTTAAGGGGAAAGGTGAGTTGGGGTGCTGCATAAAACCAGAGATTGAAATGAGCACAGATAAAGTTCCTTAAGCCAAATATGGAATAGACAAGAGCTACTCCTTGCTCAACGAAATGGACTCAACACCCCATATTAAACGCCTAAGAGTGTACCTGTGTAGGAAGTATCTTAAAACCTATGGATTGCTATGTCTCCGAAAGAGAATCAAGCATGTGTACAGGGGCATAAACGCAGCAGTGATAGGATTGGAGAAGTTCGGTGAGCAAATGAAGACCCTTTGAAGTCATATTGCATGGTACCCATTCCACGGGTCTTAACTCTCCAGGTTTAAGGTATTCTTCCTTCAGCTAAAACATGCATGTGGAACCCAGAGTATGATCAACCATGTGATCGGGAGACGTGTTCCAATATGTGTCAGTTTTCGTCCCCTGGTACTCGGGTGCAACATTCCAGACGCTTTACTAACACTCTCCCGACTTGGAGAGTCAGCGCCTTTAACCTGTTGTTTGGCCCAGTTTGCAATTTCTGCGGAAGATGAACAGGAATAGGGAGAACCAATGAGAGACTAGCTGGAGGTGTCTGGACGGGCAAATTTAACTCTCATTTCCCACCAGGAAGAGGAATTAACCAAAGGCTCAGCGTGCCGTGCCAGAACCAGATTACGGCTGGAAGCCATCCTGCGGTGTTGCGGCCAGCTCACGAGAAAGCGAGTTGAAGAAAGGAGCTCAGGGGCACTGTAATTCACAAACCTGCAGAGTTATAAATGACAGTTATCGTCCAAAAATATACTGAAGTAAGGCTGCCAAGAGGACTTGAAAGCGGGGCAGAATTGCAGGAAACCGATTTCAGGAGGTAGACTGGAATTGCATTGAAAGCATAGGAAAAGAGGCAGAACGTCCACAATGATGCACTTGGCCAAAAAGGGCGTATGCGTTTTTTCCTGAATATATTCAGGAAAAAACGCATACGCCCTTTTTGGCCAACCAAGCAAGCTTGCAAAGGAAATCTGCACTACAGTGAAGTCTCACTTCCCCCCGGTCAAAAGGGCCATCTGAAAAAAGTGTAAAATCCAGAATGGCAGGACAGGCCATGGAGAACTGGGTGCCTTGTTATGCTGATGGGCGGGATGTAAATTGCCAACAGCCACTCAGGAGAAGTGTATGGTGTTTCCTGAAACATCTAAAAAACAAAGCAACAGAGCCTAGGGCACTTCCACTTATGGTCCTATAGCTTAGGGAAATTAAAATCAAAAAGACACAGCCACCCCAAAGGTTGGGACGGCTCTGTTTACAAGAACCTGGTTTACGGTACAAGTTCAATATCGCAGAAAGTGAAAAATGGATAAAGAAGTTGTGGTACTTACGTACAATGCAGTATCACTCAGCAATGAAATCTATGTCATCAGGCCCGTAGCAGCATAATGAGTGGATTCAGGTATGATGATTCTAACTGAAATAAGTCACACAGAAAAAGAAACATCATAAGATATCACTAATACACGGAATGTAAACTTGGCTACACAGGAACTGAATTCCAAAACAGAACAGGGTCTCAAATTTAGAAACCCAACTTATGCTTCCTTAAGGGGAAAGGTGAGTTGGGGTAATGCATAAAACCAGAGATTGAAATGAGCACAGATAAAGTTCCTTAAGCCAAATATGGAATAGACAAGAGCTACTCCTTGATCAACGAAATGGATTCAACACCCCATATTAAACGCCTAACAATGTACCTGACTAGGAAGTATCTTAAAACCTATGGACTGCTATGTCTCCGAAAGAGAATCAAGCGTTTTTGCAGGGGCATAAACGCAGCAGTGATAGGATTGGAGAGGTTCGGTGAGCAAATGAAGACCCTTTGAAGTCATATTGCATGGTACCCATTCCACGGGTCTCAACTCTCCAGGTTTAAGGTATTCTTCCTTCAGCTAAAACATGCATGTGGAACCCAGAGTATGATCAACCATGTGATCGGGAGACGTGTTCAAATATGTCTCAGTTTTCGTCCCCTGGTACTCGGGTGCAACATTCCAGACGCTTTACTAACACTCTCCCGACTTGGAGAGTCAGTGCCTTTAACCTCCTGTTTGGCCCAGTTTGCAATTTCTGCGGAAGATGAACAGGAATAGGGAGAACCAATGAGAGACTAGCTGGAGGTGTCTGGACGGGCAAATTTAACTCTCATTTCCCACCAGGAAGAGGAATTAACCAAAGGCTCAGCGTGCCGTGCCGGAACCAGATTAGGACCTGAAGCAATCCTGCGGTGTTGCGGCCAGCTCACGAGAAAGCGAGTTGAAGAAAGGAGCTCAGGGGCACTGTAATTCACAAACCTGCAGAGTTATAAATGACAGCTATCGTCCAAAAATATACTGAAGTAAGGCTGCCAAGAGGACTTGAAAGCGGGACAGAATTGCAGGAAACCGATTTCAGGAGGTAGACTGGAATTGCATTTAAAGCATAGGAAAAGAGGCAGAACGTCCACAATGATGCACTTGGCCAAAAAGGGCGTATGCGTTTTTTCCTGAATATATTCAGGAAAAAACGCATACGCCCTTTTTGGCCAACCAAGCAAGCTTGCAAAGGAAATCTGCACTACAATGAAGTCTCACTTCCCCCCGGTCAAAAGGGCCATCTGAAAAAAGTGTAAAATCCAGAAAGGCAGGACAGGCCATGGAGAACTGGGAGCCTTGTTATGCTGATGGGCGGGATGTAAATTGCCAACAGCCACTCGGGAGAAGTGTATGGTGTTTCCTGAAACATCTAAAAAACAAAGCAACAGAGCCTAGGGCACTTCCACTTATGGTCCTATAGCTTAGGGAAATTAAAATCAAAAAGACAGAGCCACCCCAAAGGTTGGGACGGTTCTTTTTACTGGAATCTCTTCTATGGCACAAGTTAAATATCCCAGACAGCAAATAATGGATAAAGAAGTTGCGGTACTTATGTACAACAGAATACCACTCAGCAATGAAATCTATGTCACCAGGCCCGTACCAGCATAATGAGTGGATTTAGGCACGATGATTCTAAGTGAAATAAGTCACACAGAAAAAGAAACATCATAAGGTATCACTAATACACGGAATGTGAACTTGGCTACACAGGAACTGAATTACAAAACAGAACAGGGTCTCAAGTTTAGAAAACTAACTTATGCTTGCTTAAGGGGGAAGGTGAGTTGGGGTGCTGCATTAAACCAGAGTTTGAAATTAGCACAGATACCGTTCCATAAGCCAAATATGGAATAGACAAGACCTACCCCTTGCTCAACGAAATGGATTCAACAATGAGGTATCACCTCACACCTGGTAGAATAGGCATCATAGAAAATCTACAAGCAAAAAATGCTGGAAACGGTGTGGAGAAAAGGAACCCTCTTCCACTATTGTTGGGAATATAAATTGATACAGTCACTATGGAGAACAATATGGAATTTCTTAAGAAACTAACAATAGAATTACCATATGATACAGCAATCCCAGTACTGGACATATACCCAGACAAAACCATAAATCAAAAAGAGACATTCACCGCAATGTTCATTGCATCACTATTTACAATATCGAGGTAATGGAAGCAACCTAAATGCCCACAGACAGACGAATGCATAAAGCCGTTGTACATATATAAAATGCAATATTACTAAGCCATGAAAAGGAATGAAATTGGGTCATTTGTAGAGACGTTGATGCATCTAGAGACTGTCATACAGAGTGAAGTAAGTCAGAAAGAGAAAAACAAATCTTGTATATTCATGCATATATGTGGAACCTAGAAAACCTGTACAGATTAACCATTTTGCAAGGCATAAATAGAGCAACAGATGTAGACAACAAACGTATGGACAACAAGGGGGGAAAGCTGTTGGGGGGGGTGGTGGGAGGAGTTGAGAGACTGGGATTGGCATGTATACATTTATATGTATAAAATAGATAACCAATAAGAACCTGCTGTATAAAAATATAAAATAAAATTCAAAATTAAAAAGAAATAAAATTTAAACAATAGAAAAAACAATTATTCCCTTCACATACATGTATTTATATGAATAAATTATTTCCATGCTTATATCTGTAAATACAAAAAAGAGGAATAAAATCTACCTTGAACCCAAAACGAAAAAGAGAAAAAAAACACAGAACCCACCAGTTCCACAGAGGAAAACCGTATCAGGGCACTTGCTCCAGTTGTAAACAATTCTGAAGTTGGTCAGTGGTGGGGAATCGTCTCCCATTCAGCCAGCAGCCCCCACGCAACAAGCGTCCTCATTGCAAAGCTGGGGCACCGTGCCGAGGCATCTGTGAGTAAACGTGAGCTGAGCCCCAGGCCAGTTGCTGCTGAGCTATTCCCACCCATCCCAGGTAAAACACCTGAATATATACAAGGACTTGAAAGCCTAGAGGGAGGGCCATAGAGCCACATGAGTGACAGCATGCCGGCCGACTTGGTGCCTGCAGGCCAGCCAGGATGGTCCTGGCCCTGGGTGCTCTTCTGGAAGATTTCCATTTCCCTGCCTGAGATACCCGTCCTGTCCCTGCCCCCACTGCTTTTTTCCTTCCTCACCTCTGCCCAGGGAGAAATTCCAGCAGCAGGTATGGGTGACACATCTTCTTCTTTAGCAGGTGGCAGCCTGGCAACTGCTGCAGAAAGTCCAGCAGAGCCCCACTCACACTGGGCCACCCACAAAGCCGTGGCCTCTCACTCCCTCCCACCAGCCCAGCCCCGAGACTGCTGACAGGGCAGAGAAAATGGCGTCAGGCACGGCTGCAGGGGCTCTTGCTGCCTGGAGTGGTATTTATAGTGATCTCAACCCAGGCACACCTGGGGAGGGCTGGCCGGCATGGTAAGGCTGCCCAGGTCAGCCAATCATCACCCCTCAGGGGCTCACAGTTGCAGAAAATGGAACTTGCTGAACCGGCCAGGTCCAAGGAACAGGTGTGGGCTCCTGAGAGTCAGGATAGACAAGGGGCTGCAGCTTTGGCTTGTTTTCTAATCATTTTATCTGGCCCATGAGTGGGAGACAACTTCAAGAAAACCCTCTCCTAATGAGAGGAACCCAGGAGTCAGGGAGAGGAGGGGTGGGTGGTGGTTGGAGACAGAGGCCTGGTGCCCCGGGTGCAGTGGAAGTCTCTGGAAGACCAGGTGGAGGGAGGCCTCACGGAGTGATGCCCAGGGTCACAGACCTGTCGCAGCTGCTGTTTGTTAGTTCAAGTCCTGCTCTGAGGTGCTCTGTGTCAGCTCTGAGCGACAGGTGAGCTGGGGGTGCTCTGCAATGAGGGCTATGTGCACGGTTCCTGTGTGCCCAGCCCTGCCACGGTACCTGCAAGGGTAGCTCTGTATCCTGGGAGGGGCCTGACCACGAGAGCCCTGTGGGCTGGGGTGGGGGTGGGGTACCTGCCCAGGTGAGCTCCATATTCTGGGATTGGTCTGACCACGAGAGCCCCATGGGCTGCTGGGGACCTGGTAAAGGATGTCAGGACAGTCAGTGAAGCCACCGAGGATATACCTCCAGTTGCTCCTAATTCCTACACCCTGCTGGTCATTCTACCAACCACCAGGACATGGTATTCTGTATTAGTCTTCAATGATGCCTTCTTTTGTATTCCATTAGTCCCAGAGTCACAAGAAATTTTGGCTTGTGAGTGGCAGGACTCAACATACAACTAAAACAATACTTCCGGGCCGTCTGGCCCCAAGGGTGCAAAAATTCCCACACCATCTTTGGGGAAAGCTTAGCTAAAGACCTAAAAGTTCTACCTCTGGAAAAGGAAACCCTCCTTCAATATGCAGACGACATTCTGATCGCCAGCCCTACTAAGGAGGCCTCTGAACTACCAAGCCAATAAAGGATAGAAGTTGTCCAAGAAAAAGCTCAAATATCACAGACTGCCGTGACCTGCCTGGGCTTCATTCTCACAGAAGGTTGGAGAAGTCCCTCCCAGGAAAGGGAAGAAACCATTTTCAGCCTTACCCCTTTCTAAAACTAGAAGACAGCTTAGGGGTTCCTGGGGAGGCCAGGGTTTGCTGCTTCTGGATCCCTAACTACAGTCTACTAGCTGGGCCTCTATATGAAACACTGAAAGGAAAAGATGATGATCCTTTTGAATAGAATCCAGAAGTGGCCTTTCAAGAATGGAAAGAGCAGTCAATTCAGACCCTTGCCCTGGAACTCCCTAATTTAGCTAAACCCTTTGACCTTTACATTCCCGGTGAAAGGTGAATCGCCATTGGAGAATTAGTGCAAAACCTGGGACCACTTGAAATGGAACAATGCAAGAATGCCATCCAGGTAGGATAAACTATGGTCACCAAGGGGCTTGGCCCACTGCCACATCTGGCCAAGATACTGGCGGTATCTAAAAACCTGGAAATCAGCAGCCCAAAAGGCCACCTCCCTCCTAAGGGAAAAGGACCCCACGTGGTGATCCTAACCACCAACCATGCCCTGAAGTTGCAGGGTTCGCTCCGTGGGCACACCGACCTCGAGTGAGGAGGCCCTCCAACTCCAACATCCAGAGAGATAACCGGGGGCAACAGGGCACCATGACGACTCGTGTGAACATCACTTGACCTGGACTTTCTCTCATAAAACAACAAGAGTGTGTCCCAAAAGAGTAGACTACTGCTTGCAGGACTTACTGCACCCAGAGGGGAGCTAATAATCTTGGCGGGGGAGCCGTATATCACACTGTCACCATAGAAAAGCCTACAGACACCGTGATGATGGTGGCCAGTAAGACCGGCTGGACTCTTGTTTACTTCAAAAGGCTGTTGACTCAGTGGCCATCATGGTCCTTGATCACCACTGACCCTGGACTGTCTGGGAGTTGAGAGGGCAGGGCTCTGACACCTGGTGCTGTTTGTACGTTAATTCAGGGGCCTAATTGAAGAAAGCGCAGACTACTGGTCAGAGCATCTAGGCTGGCAGAAACGGTCGGCCTAAGGTGGCCGAACAAATGTGGGGCGGGGTGAAACCGGCCCCCACAGCGTCTCTGCACATCTCTTTCCTGGACCCTTGAAGGTCATTAGAATCTATAACACTTCCAATGCTGGTGCTCAGGTGGACGAGCAGGGAGGCAGGGGGCCTGGGGACAATCAACGTCACCTGGAGGCTGCTGGGGAGAAGCTCTGACCCTCGCCCCAGGGTATGAGGGCTCCCAACTCAGCACTCAGCAGTTACAGAAGAAGGGTCTGCACCCTCAGCACTCCAAGAATGAGGAACGGGACAAAAGGCAGAGGGGGGGTTTGTCCCCAGCAAAGCCCATTAAAAATCCCTGGGAGATAAAAATAGAATCTGGGCAATAAAGTCAAGTCTAACCTTTTTTATCCTTTGTGCTTTGTCTAATTTCACGTGCTCCTAGGGTCCCGCATGCAGAGGTTCCACACCCGGCACTTCAGACCAGATTTCCTAGTGCAGAATGGCTGGGTCGACACCTCAGCTCCTGGGGCCCAGTGCAGACTCCGCGATATAGAGCCTGAGCTACAGCCAACCCGGCCCTCGAGAGCTCCGCCCCCTCCCTCCCACTGACTCTGACAGGATCTCTACACAGCAGCCCAGCCCACAGCCCACGGGGTAGTACATGCTCTCACCTCTCCATTCTCTGATCAAAATATAAAGTTTCCTTTGCTTGTGAACCAAACTCAGTCTCGATCTGTTGGCCCCAATGACACTGGGCAGGGGGACACTTGTTGGGGTCCACTCTGGAGGATCAGTAACAGAAATTGAGACTATTGTAACCTCAATGAACAGATGTGTGAGCCAAAGTGTAGTTAACATAGAACAGTGTATAAGGCTCGGGTAAAATAAGATGTTTCTAACACTTCCATTGGATATTTCCATCACTTTATTATAAGCAAGTTCAGTGAAAAGGTTTGTCTTATTTGTCAGCTCAATATTAGAGAAATGAAGTGATTTCTTTCCAAGGATGTACATCTAATAATCTTGGTTAAACCTTCAATCTTGTTTTAAATGCTTTTCCATTGAAAATGATACCTCTCTTTCAGCTCCCCCATTTCTGAGAAGTATAAAATCTTATAATTTATTATTACCAAAGGGGAAAGGTGGGAGGAGGGATAAATTAACAGTTTGGGATTAACACATACACACTGCTATGTATAAAATAGATCATCAACAAGGAACTACTGTATAGCACAGGGAACTACACTCAACATTTTGCAATAACCTATAAGGGGAAATAATCTGAAAAAGAATAGATATTTTTATTGACATCATCTATCAATGACAGTTAAAGTGTAACCTAAGGGAAGCTGGTGGTGAGTGCTTCTGACCCTGAAGACTTCAATCATCTAAAGTTTGGACTCTGCCTACTTCCCAAGGCCCTTAATGAACATATGTGTAGCCGTAGCTTAAAAAATTCCCCAGTTTGGGTTTCGGGGAGACACTGATTTTGAAAAAGCCCTGGTGTTCTCCTTACATGAATGGGACTCTTCCTACTGCTAAAACATGTCTGTCACACCCAGAGGATGGTATACCGTCTGATCGGGAAGAGTTTGGAAAAGGCATCTCATCTCCTCATCTCCTGGTGCTCGGGTTCACCCCTCCAGCGTCTTTACTAACAGTCTCCCCACTTGGAGATGTCAGCACTGTCAACATCCTGTTGCGTACAGTTTGGAATTTGTCCAGAGGATGAAGCGGAAGGATGAGGAACAATGAGAGACAAGTCCTACGTGTTCAGACAGGCACATGTCACTCTAATTTCCAATCAGGAAGACGAATTGACCAAAGGCTAGGGTTGCCCATGGAAACAGTATAGGGCTTGAGGAAATCCCGCTGCTTTGTGGCCAGTTCCCATAAACACAAGTTGAACAATAGAACTCAGGGGCAGTAAAATTCACAAAACTGCAGAGTTGAAAATATCCATCACTGAAAAATGTCTTGAGGAAAGTCAGAGAAAAGGACTTGTAAGCAAGGGAGAATGGCAGGAAAGGGATTTGAGGAGGTAGAAAGGACTCGCCATTAAGCACAAGAAAAGGAGTTGAACATTGCCAACATTGCAGTTGGCCAAAAAGGGTGTATGCGTTTTTTTGTGTATATATTCAAGAAAAGAGCGTACACCTTTTTAGCCAACCAAACAGGTGGGCACTGGAAGTCAATACTACAAAAGACATCACTTCGCATCAGTCAGAAGAGCCATCCTCATAAAGCGTAAACAACAGAAATGCAGGACAGGGCAAGGAGAAGAGGGAGCCCTGTGAGACTTATAGTGGAAATGTATATTGCCAACGGCCATTCTGGAGAAGTGTATTGTGTTTACTAAAGCATCTAAACAATGAGCTACAGAGCATAGGGCACTTGCACTCATGGGCGTATATCTTGGGAAAAACAAAAATCGAGAGGACACAGGCACCCCAATGTTTACCCCCTCTCTGTTTAAAAGATCCTCGACTAGGATATAACTTAAATGTCTCTGGAGGGAAAAAATGGATAGAGATGTGGTACTTAGGTAGAGTGGAATATTATTCAGCCTGGAAATCAATGAAATATGGCCAGCTGTAACAACTCCGGAGGAGTTACATATGATCATTCTAAGTGACAGAATTCAAAAAGAAGAAGACACATATCATAAGATATCACTTAAAGGTGGAATCCAAAATGGCTACACATGAAATAAATTACAAAACAAAAACATAGTCAAATATGTAGAAAACACGCATAAGGCTGCTAAACGGGAAAGGTGGGGAGGGGTGAGGCATCATCCAGGAGGTTGAAATTAGCAAAGATACCATTCCAAATACCAAACTGATAATCAACAAGGCCTACACGGTAGCTAAAAGAACTGCACTCAGCACACTCAAGTCACCGGAAAAGAATATATACGACTGGTAAGAATCTGAAAAAGAATTTATTGATGTCTCTCTGTACGTGAATCAAGTGGATGTACAGCAGCAAGAAACAGAGCTTTGAAAATCAGCTGTAACCAATATAGTAATAAATTGAAAAAAATAAACGACAGAGAGACAGAGAAAACCTCTTACAACTTTTCCTCAGGGACGGTGATGCAACATGGATTGAACACATCTAGACCCACAGCAGGATGAGACATAAGGCTGGAAACTGTTTGCGCTAAGAGAAATGTGAGGTTGGGTGAGGAAATGCACACCCTTTAAAGTAATACTACCTGGTACCCATTCAATGGGTCCCAAATCTGCAGGTTCAAGGGATCTTCCTACAGCTAAAACATGCATGGAAAACCCAGAGGACTGTACACCATGTGATCGGGAGATGTGTCTAAAATGCACCTCATTTATCCTCTCCTGGTGCTCCTGTTCACCATTCCAGCCACGTTACTTAGAAGCTCCCCACTTGGAGAATCAGCACATTTAAACTTCTGTTTCACACATTTTGCAAATTGTGAGGAGGATGAACGGGAAGAGGGGGAACCAATGAGAGAAGAGTTGTAGGGGTTTGGACGGGCACATATCACTCTAATTTCCCATTAAGAATAAGAATTAAAAAAAGGCTCAGCCTGCCTCGCCGGAGCCAAAATAGGGCCTGAAGCAATCCTGCGCGTTTGAGGCCAGCTCACAAAAGAGCAACTTAAAACATGGAGCTCAGGGTCACTGCAATTCACAAACCTGCAGAGTTATAAATGAAAACTAACGTCCAAAAATATGTTGAGGTAAGGCAAAGAAGAGGATCTGAATGCAAGACAGAATTGCAAGAAACAGATTTCAAGAGATAGATTGGACTCGTCTTTAACGCACATGAAAAGCGGCAGAATTTCGACAATGATGCAGTTGGCCCAAAAGGGCGTATGCGATTTTTCCTGATTATATCCAGGAAAAAACGCATACGCACTTTATGGGCAACGAAGCAAGCAAGCAATGCAAATGTGCACAACAAAGAAGTCTCATTTCCCACCGGTCAAAAGGGCCATCCTAAAAAATTGTAAAAACCAGAAATGCAGGACAGGCCATGGAGAACAGGGAGCCTTTATACGCTGATGGGCAGTGTGTGAACTGCCGAGAGCCACTCTGGAGAAGTGTATGGTGGTTCCTAAATCATCTAAAAACAGAGCTACAGAGCATAGGACACTTCCAATCATGGGAGTATATCTAGGGAAGTCTAAAAATCAACAAGACACAAGCACACCACAGTTTAGGGCTACTCTGTTTACAAGAACCTCAACTTCAGTACACCTTAAATATCCCAGGAAAGAGAACAATGGATAAAGAAGATGTGGTACTTATGTACAATGGAATATCTCTTCACCATGAAATCAATGTAATAAGGCTAGTAGAAGGATAAAGAGTGGATTTAGGTCCGATAATACTACTTGAAATAAGTCAAACAGAAAAAGAAACATATCATAAGATATCACTTATAGAGGGAGGGTAAATATGGCTGCACAAGAAATGAATTACAGAACAGAACAGTGTCTCACATTTAGAAAACACACTTATGTCAGCTTAAGGGGAAAGGAGAGGTGGGGTGATGCATAAAACCAGAGTTTGAAATTAGCACAGATACCGTTCAAGAAACCAAATAGGTATTAGACAAGATCTACACCTTGCTCAATGAACTGGCCTCAACACACCCTATACACCGCAGAGAAATATATCTGAGTAATAAGAATCTTAAAACCCATGTATTGATATATCTCCATAAGGGAATCAAGTGTGTGCAGAGCGGCACAAACACAGCAGTGAAAATGAGCTAAACCCCATTATAGAAATAAATTTTAAAAACAAAACGCAGAAACAATGAAAGAGAGAAAAATTCTTACAAAATTCGCTCAGGGGCTGTGATGCAACCTGGATTGACCACATATAAACCCACAGCTGGATAAGACATAAGGCTGGACACTTGGGGCTGAGAGGATTGGTGAGCTTCGGTGAGCAACTGCCGAAAGTTTAATGCAATACTTCATGCTACTCATTCCAAGGGTCCCAACACTCCAGGTTGAAGGGAATCTTCCTACAGCTAAACCATGCTTGGGAAACCCAGCGACTGGTATACCATATGATCGGGAAAGGTTTCTAAAACGCACCACATTTTTCCTCTCCTGGGGCTCCGGATCGACATTCCAGCCGCTTTACTAACAACATCCCCACATGGAGAGTCAATGCCTTTAAGTTCTGGTATCACACAGTCTTCAGTTAGTGCGGAGGATGAATGGGAATAGGGGGAACCAGTGAGAAACTAGCTGTAGCGGTTTCAATGGGCACATGTCACTCTAATTTCACATCAGTAAGAAGAATGAACCAAAGGCACAGCAAGGTGCCCCAGAAGAAGAATAGGGCTTCAAGGAATCCTGTGGTTATGGGGCAAGATCACAAAACTAAGAGCTGAAAAATGGAGCTAAGGGCCACTGCAATTCAAAAACCTGACTTGCCCAAAAAGGGCGTATGTGTTTTTTCCTGAATATATTCAGGAAAAAACGCATACGCCCTTTTTGGCCAACCAAGCAAGCTTGCAAAGAAAATCTGCACTACAATGAAGTCTCAATTCCCTCTGGTCAAAAGGGCCATCTGAAAAAAGTGTAAAATCCAGAAAGGCATGACAGGCCATGGAGAACTGGGAGCCATCTTATGCTGATGGGCAGGATGTAAATTGCCAACAGCCACTCTGGAGAAGTGTTTGGTGTTTCCTGAAACATCTAAAAAACAAAGCAACAGAGCCTAGGGCACTTCCACTTATGGTACTATAGTTTAGGGCAATTAAAATAAAAAAGACACAGCCACCCCAAAGTTTGGGATGGCTCTGTTTACAAGAACCTCATATACGGTACAAGTTCAATATCGCAGAAAGTGAAAAATGGATAAAGAAGTTGTGGTACTTATGTACAATGCAATATCACTCAGCAATGAAATCTATGTCATCAGGCCCGTAGCAGCATAATGAGTGGACTAAGTACGATGAATCTAACTGAAATAAGTCACACAGAAAAAGAAACCTCATAAGGTATCACTAATACACGGAATGTAAACTTGGCTACACAGGAACTGAATTCCAAAACAGAACAGTGTCTCAAATTTAGAAAACCAACTTATGCTTGCTTAAGGGGAAAGGTGAGTTGGGGTGCTGCATAAAACCAGAGATTGAAATGAGCACAGATAAAGTTCCTTAAGCCAAATATGGAACAGACAAGAGCTACTCCTTGCTCAACGAAATGGACTCAACACCCCATATTCAACGCCTAGGAATATACCTGACTAGTAAGAATCATAAAACCTATGGATTTATATATCTCTGTAAGAGAATCAAGAGTGTGTACAGTGGCATTAAAGCAGGGAAAATCAGGTAAATCCCATAATAAAAATAAATTTCTTAAACAAAATACAATGACAGTGAAATAGAGAGAAATACTTAAGTAATTCATTCAAGGCTTCTGATGCAACCTGCATTTACCACATCTACACCCAGAGCTGGGTGACACATAAGGCTGGACACTTGGGGCTCATAAGATTGGTGAGGTTCGGTGAGCAAATGAAGACCTTTGAAGTCATATTGCATGGTACCCATTCCACGGGTCTCAACTCTCCAGGTTTAAGGTATTCTTCCTTCAGCTAAAACATGCATGTGGAACCCAGAGTATGATCAACCGTGTGATCGGGAGACGTGTTCCAATATGTGTCAGTTTTCGTCCCCTGGTACTCGGGTGCAACATTCCAGACGCTTTACTAACACTCTCCCGACTTGGAGAGTCAGTGCCTTTAACCTCCTGTTTGGCTCAGTTTGCAATTTCTGCGGAAGATGAACAGGAATAGGGAGAACGAATGAGAGACTAGCTGGAGGTGTCTGGACGGGCAAATTTAACTCTCATTTCCCACCAGGAAGAGGAATTAACCAAAGGCTCAGCGTGCCATGCCGGAACCAGATTAGGGCCTGAAGCCATCCTGCGGTGTTGCGGCCAGCTCACGAGAAAGCGAGTTGAAGAAAGGAGCTCAGGGGCACTGTAATTCACAAACCTGCAGAGTTATAAATGACAGCTATCGTCCAAAAATATACTGAAGTAAGGCTGCCAAGAGGACTTGAAAGCGGGGCAGAATTGCAGGAAACCGATTTCAGGAGGTAGACTGGAATTGCATTTAAAGCATAGGAAAAGAGGCAGAACGTCCACAATGATGCACTTGGCCAAAAAGGGCGTATGCGTTTTTTCCTGAATATATTCAGGAAAAAACGCATACGCCCTTTTTGGCCAACCAAGCAAGCTTGCAAAGGAAATCTGCACTACAATGAACTCTCACTTCCCCCCGGTCAAAAGGGCCATCTGAAAAAGGTGTAAAATCCAGAAAGGCAGGACAGGCCATGGAGAACTGGGAGCCTTGTTATGGTGATGGGCGTGATTTAAATTGCCAACAGCCATTCTGGAGAAGTGTATGGTGTTTCCTGAAACATCTAAAAAACAAAGCAACAGAGCCTAGGGCACTTCCACTTATGGTCCTATAGCTTAAGGAAATTAAAATCAAAAAGACACAGCCACCCAAAAGGTTGGGATGGCTCTGTTTACAACAAACTCATTTACGGTACAAGTTCAATATCGCAGAAAGTGAAAAATGGATAAAGAAGTTGTGGTACTTACGTACAATGCAGTATCACTCAGCAATGAAATCTATGTCATCAGGCCCGTAGCAGCATAATGAGTGGATTCAGGTACGATGATTCTAACTGAAATAAGTCACACAGAAAAAGAAACATCATAAGATATCACTAATACACGGAATGTAAACTTGGCTACACATGAACTGAATTACAAAACAGAACACGGTCTCAAATTTAGAAACCCAACTTATACTTGCTTAAGGGGAAAGGTGAGTTGGGGTGCTGCATAAAACCAGAGATTGAAATGAGCACAGATAAAGTTCCTTAAGCCAAATATGGAATAGACAACAGCTACACCTTGCTCAACGAAATGGA
Source organism: Lagenorhynchus albirostris (assembly GCF_949774975.1). NCBI lineage: Eukaryota > Metazoa > Chordata > Mammalia > Artiodactyla > Delphinidae > Lagenorhynchus > Lagenorhynchus albirostris. The sequence goes on from NW_026783343.1 coordinate 549,170, forward strand.
CTCAACACCCCATATTAAATGCCTAAGAGTGTACCTTACTAGGAAGTATCTTAAAACCTATGGATTGCTATGACTCCGAAAGAGAATCAAGCGTGTGTACAGGGGCATAAACGCAGCAGTGATAGGATTGGAGAAGTTCGGTGAGCAAATGAAGACCCTTTGAAGTCATATTGCATGGTACCCATTGCACGGGTCTCAACTCTCCAGGTTTAAGGTATTCTTCCTTCAGCTAAAACATGCATGTGGAACCCAGAGTATGATCAACCGTGTGATCGGGAGACGTGTTCCAATATGTGTCAGTTTTCGTCCCCTGGTACTCGGGTGCAACATTCCAGACGCTTTACTAACACTCTCCCGACTTGGAGAGTCAGTGCCTTTAACCTCCTGTTTGGCTCAGTTTGCAATTTCTGCGGAAGATGAACAGGAATAGGGAGAACGAATGAGAGACTAGCTGGAGGTGTCTGGACGGGCAAATTTAACTCTCATTTCCCACCAGGAAGAGGAATTAACCAAAGGCTCAGCGTGCCATGCCGGAACCAGATTAGGGCCTGAAGCCATCCTGCGGTGTTGCGGCCAGCTCACGAGAAAGCGAGTTGAAGAAAGGAGCTCAGGGGCACTGTAATTCACAAACCTGCAGAGTTATAAATGACAGCTATCGTCCAAAAATATACTGAAGTAAGACTGCCAAGAGGACTTGAAAGCGGGGCAGAATTGCAGGAAACCGATTTCAGGAGGTAGACTGGAATTGCATTTAAAGCATAGGAAAAGAGGCAGAACGTCCACAATGATGCACTTGGCCAAAAAGGGCGTATGCGTTTTTTCCTGAATATATTCAGGAAAAAACGCATACGCCCTTTTTGGCCAACCAAGCAAGCTTGCAAAGGAAATCTGCACTACAATGAAGTCTCACTTCCCCCCGGTCAAAAGGGCCATCTGAAAAAAGTGTAAAATCCAGAAAGGCAGGACAGGCCATGGAGAACTGGGAGCCTTGTTATGCTGATGGGCGGGATGTAAATTGCCAACAGCCACTCGGGAGAAGTGTATGGTGTTTCCTGAAACATCTAGAAAACAAAGCAACAGAGCCTAGGGCACTTCCACTTATGGTCCTATAGCTTAGGGAAATTAAAATCAAAAGACACAGCCACCCCAAAGTTTGGGACGGCTCTGTTTACAAGAACCTGGTTTACGGTACAAGTTCAATATCGCAGAAAGTGAAAAATGGATAAAGAAGTTGTGGTACTTACGTACAATGCAGTATCACTCAGCAATGAAATCTATGTCATCAGGCCCGTAGCAGCATAATGAGTGGATTCAGGTATGATGATTCTAACTGAAATAAGTCACACAGAAAAAGAAACATCATAAGATATCACTAATACACGGAATGTAAACTTGGCTACACATGAACTGAATTACAAAACAGAACAGGGTCTCAAATTTAGAAAACCAACTTATGCTTGCTTAAGGGGAAAGGTGAGTTGGGGTGCTGCATAAAACCAGAGATTGAAATGAGCACAGATAAAGTTCCTTATGCCAAATATGGAATAGACAAGAGCTACTCCTTGCTCAACGAAATGGACTCAACACCCCATATTAAATGCCTAAGAGTGTACCTGACTAGGAAGTATCTTAAAACCTATGGATTGCTATGTCTCCGAAAGAGAATCAAGCATGTGTACAGCGGCAAAAACGCAGCAGTGATAGGATTGGAGAAGTTCGGTGAGCAAATGAAGACCCTTTGAAGTCATATTGCATGGTACCCATTCCACGGGTCTCAACTCTCCAGGTTTAAGGTATTCTTCCTTCAGCTAAAACATGCATGTGGAACCCAGAGTATGATCAACCGTGTGATCGGGAGACGTGTTCCAATATGTGTCAGTTTTCGTCCCCTGGTACTCGGGTGCAACATTCCAGACGCTTTACTAACACTCTCCCGACTTGGAGAGTCAGTGCCTTTAACCTCCTGTTTGGCCCAGTTTGCAATTTCTGCGGAAGATGAACAGGAATAGGGAGAACCAATGAGAGACTAGCTGGAGGTGTCTGGACGGGCAAATTTAACTCTCATTTCCCACCAGGAAGAGGAATTAACCAAAGGCTCAGCGTGCCGTGCCGGAACCAGATTAGGGCCTGAAGCAATCCTGCGGTGTTGCGGCCAGCTCACCAGAAAGCGAGTTGAAGAAAGGAGCTCAGGGGCACTGTAATTCACAAACCTGCAGAGTTATAAATGACAGCTATCGTCCAAAAATATACTGAAGTAAGGCTGCCAAGAGGACTTGAAAGCGGGGCAGAATTGCAGGAAACCGATTTCAGGAGGTAGACTGGAATTGCATTGAAAGCATAGGAAAAGAGGCAGAACGTCCACAATGATGCACTTGGCCAAAAAGGGCGTATGCGTTTTTTCCTGAATATATTCAGGAGAAAACGCATATGCCCTTTTTGGCCAACCAAGCAAGCTTGCAAAGGAAATCTGCACTACAATGAAGTCTCACTTCCCCCCGGTCAAAAGGGCCATCTGAAAAAAGTGTAAAATCCAGAAAGGCAGGACAGGCCATGGAGAACTGGGAGCCTTGTTATGCTGATGGGCGGGATGTCAATTACCAACAGCCACTCGGGAGAAGTGTATGGTGTTTCCTGAAACATCTAAAAAACAAAGCAACAGAGCCTAGGGCACTTCCACTTATGGTCCTATAGCTTAGGGAAATTAAAATCAAAAAGACACAGCCACCCCAAAGGTTGGGACGGCTCTGTTTACAAGAACCTGGTTTACGGTACAAGTTCAATATCGCAGAAAGTGAAAAATGGATAAAGAAGTTGTGGTACTTACGTACAATGCAGTATCACTCAGCAATGAAATCTATGTCATCAGGCCCGTAGCAGCATAATGAGTGGATTCAGGTATGATGATTCTAACTGAAATAAGTCACACAGAAAAAGAAACATCATAAGATATCACTAATACACGGAATGTAAACTTGGCTACACAGGAACTGAATTACAAAACAGAACAGGGTCTCAAATTTAGAAAACCAACTTATGCTTGCTTAAGGGGAAAGGTGAGTTGGGGTGCTGCATAAAACCAGAGATTGAAATGAGCACAGATAAAGTTCCTTAAGCCAAATATGGAATAGACAAGAGCTACTCCTTGCTCAACGAAATGGACTCAACACCCCATATTAAATGCCTAAGAGTGTACCTGACTAGGAAGTATCTTAAAACCTATGGATTGCTATCTCTCCGAAAGAGAATCAAGCGTGTGTACAGGGGCAAAAACGCAGCAGTGATAGGATTGGAGAAGTTCGGTGAGCAAATGAAGACCCTTTGAAGTCATATTGCATGGTACCCATTCCACGGGTCTCAACTCTCCAGGTTTAAGGTATTCTTCCTTCAGCTAAAACATGCATGTGGAACCCAGAGTATGATCAACCGTGTGATCGGGAGACGTGTTCCAATATGTGTCAGTTTTCGTCCCCTGGTACTCGGGTGCAACATTCCAGACGCTTTACTAACACTCTCCCGACTTGGAGAGTCAGTGCCTTTAACCTCCTGTTTGGCCCAGTTTGCAATTTCTGCGGAAGATGAACAGGAATAGGGAGAACCAATGACAGACTAGCTGGAGGTGTCTGGACGGGCAAATTTAACTCTCATTTCCCACCAGGAAGAGGAATTAACCAAAGGCTCAGCGTGCCGTGCCGGAACCAGATTAGGGCCTGAAGCCAACATGCGGTGTTGCGGCCAGCTCACGAGAAAGCGAGTTGAAGAAAGGAGCTCAGGGGCACTGTAATTCACAAACCTGCAGAGTTATAAATGACAGCTATCGTCCAAAAATATACTGAAGTAAGGCTGCCAAGAGGACTTGAAAGTGGTGCAGAATTGCAGGAAACCGATTTCAGGAGGTAGACTGGAATTGCATTGAAAGCATAGGAAAAGAGGCAGAACGTCCACAATGATGCACTTGGCCAAAAAGGGCGTATGCGTTTTTTCCTGAATATATTCAGGAAAAAACGCATACGCCCTTTTTGGCCAACCAAGCAAGCTTGCAAAGGAAATCTGCACTACAATGAAGTCTCACTTCCCCGCGGTCAAAAGGGCCATCTGAAAAAAGTGTAAAATCCAGAAAGGCAGGACAGGCCATGGAGAACTGGGAGCCTTGTTATGCTGATGGGCGGGATGTAAATTGCCAACAGCCACTCGGGAGAAGTGTATGGTGTTTCCTGAAACATCTAAAAAACAAAGCAACAGAGCCTAGGGCACTTCCACTTATGGTCCTATAGCTTAGGGAAATTAAAATCAAAAGACACAGCCACCCCAAAGGTTGGGACGGCTCTGTTTACAAGAACCTGGTTTACGGTACAAGTTCAATATCGCAGAAAGTGAAAAATGGATAAAGAAGTTGTGGTACTTACGTACAATGCAATATCACTCAGCAAGGAAATCTATGTCATCAGGCCCGTAGCAGCATAATGAGTGGATTCAGGTATGATGATTCTAACTGAAATAAGTCACACAGAAAAAGAAACATCATAAGATATCACTAATACACGGAATGTAAACTTGGCTACACAGGAACTGAATTACAAAACAGAACAGGGTCTCAAATTTAGAAAACCAACTTATGCTTGCTTAAGGGGAAAGGTGAGTTGGGGTGCTGCATAAAACCAGAGATTGAAATGAGCACAGATAAAGTTCCTTAAGCCAAATATGGAATAGACAAGAGCTACTCCTTGCTCAATGAAATGGACTCAACACCCCATATTAAACACCTAAGCATATACCTGACTAGGAAGTATCTTAAAACCTATGGATTGCTATGTCTCCGAAAGAGAATCAAGCGTGTGTACAGGGGCATAAACACAGCAGTGATAGGATTGGAGAGGTTCGGTGAGCAAATGAAGAACCTTTGAAGTCATATTGCATGGTACCCATTCCACGGGTCTCAACTCTCCAGGTTTAAGGCATTCTTCCTTCAGCTAAAACATGCATGTGGAACCCAGAGTATGATCAACCGTGTGATCGGGAGACGTGTTCCAATATGTGTCAGTTTTCGTCCCCTGGTACTCGGGTGCAACATTCCAGACGCTTTACTAACACTCTCCCGACTTGGAGAGTCAGTGCCTTTAACCTCCTGTTTGGCCCAGTTTGCAATTTCTGCGGAAGATGAACAGGAATAGGGAGAACCAATGACAGACTAGATGGAGGTGTCTGGACGGGCAAATTTAACTCTCATTTCCCACCAGGAAGAGGAATTAACCAAAGGCTCAGCGTGCCGTGCCGGAACCAGATTAGGGCCTGAAGCAATCCTGCGGTGTTGCGGCCAGCTCACGAGAAAGCGAGTTGAAGAAAGGAGCTCAGGGACACTGTAATTCACAAACCTGCAGAGTTATAAATGATAGCTATCGTCCAAAAATATACTGAAGTAAGGCTGCCAAGAGGACTTGAAAGCGGGGCAGAATTGCAGGAAACCGATTTCAGGAGGTAGACTGGAATTGCATTTAAAGCATAGGAAAAGAGGCAGAACGTCCACAATGATGCACTTGGCCAAAAAGGGCGTATGCGTTTTTTCCTGAATATATTCAGGAAAAAACGCATACGCCCTTTTTGACCAACCAAACAAGCTTGCAAAGGAAATCTGCACTACAATGAAGTCTCACTTCCCCGCGGTCAAAATGGCCATCTGAAAAAAGTGTAAAATCCAGAAAGGCAGGACAGGCCATGGAGAACTGGGAGCCTTGTTATGCTGATGGGCGGGATGTAAATTGCCAACAGCCACTCGGGAGAAGTGTATGGTGTTTCCTGAAACATCTAAAAAACAAAGCAACAGAGCCTAGGGCACTTCCACTTATGGTCCTATAGCTTAGGGAAATTAAAATCAAAAGACACAGCCACCCCAAAGGTTGGGACGGCTCTGTTTACAAGAACCTGGTTTACGGTACAAGTTCAATATCGCAGAAAGTGAAAAATGGATAAAGAAGTTGTGGTACTTACGTACAATGCAATATCACTCAGCAAGGAAATCTATGTCATCAGGCCCGTAGCAGCATAATGAGTGGATTCAGGTATGATGATTCTAACTGAAATAAGTCACACAGAAAAAGAAACATCATAAGATATCACTAATACACGGAATGTAAACTTGGCTACACAGGAACTGAATTACAAAACAGAACAGGGTCTCAAATTTAGAAACCCAACTTATGCTTGCTTAAGGGGAAAGGTGAGTTGGGGTGCTGCATAAAACCAGAGATTGAAATGAGCACAGATAAAGTTCCTTAAGCCAAATATGGAATAGACAAGAGCTACTCCATGCTCAACGAAATGGACTCAACACCCCATATTAAACACCTAAGCATATACCTGACTAGGAAGTATCTTAAAACCTATGGATTGCTATGTCTCCGAAAGAGAATCAAGCGTGTGTACAGGGGCATAAACGCAGCAGTGATAGGATTGGAGAGGTTCGGTGAGCAAATGAAGACCCTTTGAAGTCATATTGCATGGTACCCATTCCACGGGTCTCAACTCTCCAGGTTTAAGGCATTCTTCTTTCAGCTAAAACATGCATGTGGAACCCAGAGTATGATCAACCGTGTGATCGGGAGACGTGTTCCAATATGTGTCAGTTTTCGTCCCCTGGTACTCGGGTGCAACATTCCAGACGCTTTACTAACACTCTCCCGACTTGGAGAGTCAGTGCCTTTAACCTCCTGTTTGGCCCAGTTTGCAATTTCTGCGGAAGATGAACAGGAATAGGGAGAACCAATGACAGACTAGCTGGAGGTGTCTGGACGGGCAAATTTAACTCTCATTTCCCACCAGGAAGAGGAATTAACCAAAGGCTCAGCGTGCCGTGCCGGAACCAGATTAGGGCCTGAAGCAATCCTGCGGTGTTGCGGCCAGCTCACGAGAAAGCGAGTTGAAGAAAGGAGCTCAGGGGCACTGTAATTCACAAACCTGCAGAGTTATAAATGATAGCTATCGTCCAAAAATATACTGAAGTAAGGCTGCCAAGAGGACTTGAAAGCGGGGCAGAATTGCAGGAAACCGATTTCAGGAGGTAGACTGGAATTGCATTGAAAGCATAGGAAAAGAGGCAGAACGTCCACAATGATGCACTTGGCCAAAAAGGGCGTATGCGTTTTTTCCTGAATATATTCAGGAAAAAACGCATACGCCCTTTTTGGCCAACCAAGCAAGCTTGCAAAGGAAATCTGCACTACAATGAAGTCTCACTTCCCCCTGGTCAAAAGGGCCATCTGAAAAAAGTGTAAAATCCAGAAAGGCAGGACAGGCCATGGAGAACTGGGAGCCTTGTTATGCTGATGGGCGGGATGTAAATTGCCAACAGCCACTCGGGAGAAGTGTATGGTGTTTCCTGAAACATCTAAAAAACAAAGCAACAGAGCCTAGGGCACTTCCACTTATGGTCCTATAGCTTAGGGAAATTAAAATCAAAAAGACACAGCCACCCCAAAGGTTGGGACGGCTCTGTTTACAAGAACCTGGTTTACGGTACAAGTTCACTATCGCAGAAAGTGAAAAATGGATAAAGAAGTTGTGGTACTTACGTACAATGCAATATCACTCAGCAATGAAATCTATGTCATCAGGCCCGTAGCAGCATAATGAGTGGATTCAGGTATGATGATTCTAACTGAAATAAGTCACACAGAAAAAGAAACATCATAAGATATCACTAATACACGGAATGTAAACTTGGCTACACAGGAACTGAATTACAAAACAGAACAGGGTCTCAAATTTAGAAACCCAACTTATGCTTGCTTAAGGGGAAAGGTGAGTTGGGGTGCTGCATAAAACCAGAGATTGAAATGAGCACAGATAAAGTTCCTTAAGCCAAATATGTAATAGACAAGAGCTACTCCTTGCTCAACGAAATGGACTCAACACCCCATATTAAATGCCTAAGAGAGTACCTGACTATGAAGTATCTTAAAACCTATGGATTGCTATGTCTCCGAAAGAGAATCAAGCGTGTGTACAGGGGCATAAACGCAGCAGTGATAGGATTGGAGAAGTTCGGTGAGCAAATGAAGACCCTTTGAAGTCATATTGCATGGTACCCATTCCACGAGTCTCAACTCTCCAGGTTTAAGGTATTCTTCCTTCAGCTAAAACATTCATGTGGAACCCAGAGTATGATCAACTGTGTGATTGGGAGACGTGTTCAAATATGTCTCAGTTTTCGTCCCCTGGTACTCCGGTGCAACATTCCAGACGCTTTACTAACACTCTCCCGACTTGGAGAGTCAGCGCCTTTAAACTCCTGTTTGGCCCAGTTTTCAATTTCTGCGGATGATGAACAGGAATAGGGAGAACCAATGACAGACTAGCTGGAGGTGTCTGGACGGGCAAATTTAACTCTCATTTCCCACCAGGAAGAGGAACTAACCAATGGCTCAGCGTGCCATGCCGGAACCAGATTAGGGCCTGAAACCATCCTGCAGTGTTGCGGCCAGCTCATGAGAAAGCGAGTTGAAGAAAGGAGCTCAGGGGCACTGTAATTCACAAACCTGCAGAGTTATAAATGACAGCTATCGTCCAAAAATATACTGAAGTAAGGCTGCCAAGAGGACTTGAAAGCGGGGCAGAATTGCAGGAAACCGATTTCAGGAGGTAGACTGGAATTGCATTTAAAGCATAGGAAAAGAGGCAGAACGTCCACAATGATGCCCTTGGCCAAAAAGGGCGTATGCGTTTTTTCCTGAATATATTCAGGAAAAAACGCATACGCCCTTTTTGGCCAACCAAGCAAGCTTGCAAAGGAAATCTGCACTACAATGAAGTCTCACTTCCCCCCGGTCAAAGGGGCCATCTGAAAAATGTGTAAAATCCAGAAAGGCAGGACAGTCCCTGGAGAACTGGGAGCCTTGTTATGCTGATGGGTGGGATGTAAATTGCCAACAGCCACTCGGGAGAAGTGTATGGTGTTTCCTGAAACATCTAAAAAACAAAGCAACAGAGCCTAGGGCACTTCCACTTATGGTCCTATAGCTTAGGGAAATTAAAATCAAAAGACACAGCCATCACAAAGGTTGGGACGGCTCTGTTTACAAGAACCTGGTTTACTGTACAAGTTCAATATCGCAGAAAGTGAAAAATGGATAAAGAAGTTGTGGTACTTACGTACAATGCAGTATCACTCAGCAATGAAATCTATGTCATCAGGCCCGTAGCAGCATAGTGAGTGGATTCAGGTATGATGATTCTAACTGAAATAAGTCACACAGAAAAGGAAACATCATAAGATATCACTAATACACGGAATGTAAACTTGGCTACATAGGAACTGAATTACAATACAGAACAGGGTCTCAAATTTAGAAACCCATCTTATGCTTGCTTAAGGGGAAAGGTGAGTTGGGGTGCTGCATAAAACCAGAGATTGAAATGAGCACAGATAAAGTTCCTTAAGCCAAATATGGAATAGACAAGAGCTACTCCTTGCTCAACGAAATGGACTCAACACCCCATATTAAATGCCTAAGAGTGTACCTGACTAGGAAGTATCTTAAAACCTATGGATTGCTATGTCTCCGAAAGAGAATCAAGCGTGTGTACAGGGGCATAAACGCAGCAGTGATAGGATTGGAGAAGTTCGGTGAGCAAATGAAGACCCTTTGAAGTCATATTGCATGGTACCCATTCCACGGGTCTCAACTCTCCAGGTTTAAGGTATTCTTCCTTCAGCTAAAACATGCATGTGGAACCCAGAGTATGATCAACCGTGTGATCGGGAGACGTGTTCCAATATGTGTCAGATTTCGGCCCCTGGTACTCGGGTGCAACATTCCAGACGCTTTACTAACACTCTCCCGACTTGGAGAGTCAGCGCCTTTAACCTCCTGTTTGGCCCAGTTTGCAATTTCTGCGGAAGATGAACAGGAATAGGGAGAACCAATGACAGACTAGCTGGAGGTGTCTGGACGGGCAAATTTAACTCTCATTTCCCACCAGGAAGAGGAATTAACCAAAGGCTCAGCGTGCCGTGCCGGAACCAGATTAGGGCCTGAAGCCATCCTGCGGTGTTGCGGCCAGCTCACGAGAAAGCGAGTTGAAGAAAGGAGCTCAGGGGCACTGTAATTCACAAACCTGCAGAGTTATAAATGACAGCTATCGTCCAAAAATATACTGAAGTAAGGCTGCCAAGAGAACTTGAAAGCGGGGCAGAATTGCAGGAAACCGATTTCAGGAGGTAGACTGGAATTGCATTGAAAGCATAGGAAAAGAGGCAGAACGTCCACAATGATGCACTTGGCCAAAAAGGGCGTATGCGTTTTTTCCTGAATATATTCAGGAAAAAACGCATACGCCCTTTTTGACCAACCAAGCAAGCTTGCAAAGGAAATCTGCACTACAATGAAGTCTCACTTCCCCCCGGTCAAAAGGGCCATCTGAAAAAAGTGTAAAATCCAGAAAGGCAGGACAGGCCATGGAGAACTGGGAGCCTTGTTATGCTGATGGGCGGGAGGTAAATTGCCAACAGCCACTCGGGAGAAGTGTATGGTGTTTCCTGAAACATCTAAAAAACAAAGCAACAGAGCCTAGGGCACTTCCACTTATGGTCCTATAGCTTAGGGAAATTAAAATCAAAAGACACAGCCACCCCAAAGGTTGGGACGGCTCTGTTTACAAGAACCTGGTTTACGGTACAAGTTCAATATCGCAGAAAGTGAAAAATGGATAAAGAAGTTGTGGTACTTACGTACAATGCAATATCACTCAGCAATGAAATCTATGTCATCAGGCCCGTAGCAGCATAATGAGTGGATTCAGGTATGATGATTCTAACTGAAATAAGTCACACAGAAAAAGAAACATCATAAGATATCACTAATACACGGAATGTAAACTTGGCTACACAGGAACTGAATTCCAAAACAGAACAGGGTCTCAAATTCAGAAAACCATCTTATGCTTGCTTAAGGGGAAAGGTGAGTTGGGGTGCTGCATAAAACCAGAGATTGAAATGAGCACAGATAAAGTTCCTTAAGCCAAATATGGAATAGACAAGAGCTACTCCTTGCTCAACGAAATGGACTCAACACCCCATATTAAATGCCTAAGAGTGTACCTGACTAGGAAGTATCTTAAAACCTATGGATTGCTATGTCTCCGAAAGAGAATCAAGCGTGTGTACAGGGGCATAAACGCAGCAGTGATAGGATTGGAGAAGTTCGGTGAGCAAATGAAGACCCTTTGAAGTCATATTGCATGGTACCCATTCCACGTGTCTCAACTCTCCAGGTTTAAGGTATTCTTCCTTCAGCTAAAACATGCATGTGGAACCCAGAGTATGATCAACCGTGTGATCGGGAGACGTGTTCCAATATGTATCAGATTTCGGCCCCTGGTACTCGGGTGCAACATTCCAGACGCTTTACTAACACTCTCCCGACTTGGAGAGTCAGTGCCTTTAACCTCCTGTTTGGCCCAGTTTGCAATTTCTGCGGAAGATGAACAGGAATAGGGAGAACCAATGACAGACTAGCTGGAGGTGTCTGGACGGGCAAATTTAACTCTCATTTCCCACCAGGAAGAGGAATTAACCAAAGGCTCAGCGTGCCGTGCCGGAACCAGATTAGGGCCTGAAGCCATCCTGCGGTGTTGCGGCCAGCTCACGAGAAAGCGAGTTGAAGAAAGGAGCTCAGGGGCACTGTAATTCACAAACCTGCAGAGTTATAAATGACAGCTATCGTCCAAAAATATACTGAAGTAAGGCTGCCAAGAGGACTTGAAAACGGGGCAGAATTGCAGGAAACCGATTTCAGGAGGTAGACAGGAATTGCATTTAAAGCATAGGAAAAGAGGCAGAACGTCCACAATGATGCACTTGGCCAAAAAGGGCGTATGCGTTTTTTCCTGAATATATTCAGGAAAAAACGCATACGCCCTTTTTGGCCAACCAAGCAAGCTTGCAAAGGAAATCTGCACTACAATGAAGTCTCACTTCCCCCCGGTCAAAAGGGCCATCTGAAAAAAGTGTAAAATCCAGAAAGGCAGGACAGGCCATGGAGAACTGGGAGCCTTGTTATGCTGATGGGCGGGATGTCAATTGCCAACAGCCACTCGGGAGAAGTGTATGGTGTTTCCTGAAACATCTAAAAAACAAAGCAACAGAGCCTAGGGCACTTCCACTTATGGTCCTATAGCTTAGGGAAATTAAAATCAAAAAGACACAGCCACCCCAAAGGTTGGGACGGCTCTGTTTACAAGAACCTGGTTTACGGTACAAGTTCACTATCGCAGAAAGTGAAAAATGGATAAAGAAGTTGTGGTACTTACGTACAATGCAATATCACTCAGCAATGAAATCTATGTCATCAGGCCCGTAGCAGCATAATGAGTGGATTCAGGTATGATGATTCTAACTGAAATAAGTCACACAGAAAAAGAAACATCATAAGATATCACTAATACACGGAATGTAAACTTGGCTACACAGGAACTGAATTACAAAACAGAACAGGGTCTCAAATTTAGAAACCCAACTTATGCTTGCTTAAGGGGAAAGGTGAGTTGGGGTGCTGCATAAAACCAGAGATTGAAATGAGCACAGATAAAGTTCCTTAAGCCAAATATGGAATAGACAAGAGCTACTCCTTGCTCAACGAAATGGACTCAACACCCCATATTAAATGCCTAAGAGTGTACCTGACTAGGAAGTATCTTAAAACCTATGGATTGCTATGACTCCGAAAGAGAATCAAGCGTGTGTACAGGGGCATAAACGCAGCAGTGATAGGATTGGAGAAGTTCGGTGAGCAAATGAAGACCCTTTGAAGTCATATTGCATGGTACCCATTACACGAGTCTCAACTCTCCAGGTTTAAGGTATTCTTCCTTCAGCTAAAACATTCATGTGGAACCCAGAGTATGATCAACTGTGTGATCGGGAGACGTGTTCAAATATGTCTCAGTTTTCGTCCCCTGGTACTCCGGTGCAACATTCCAGACGCTTTACTAACACTCTCCCGACTTGGAGAGTCAGCGCCTTTAAACTCCTGTTTGGCCCAGTTTGCAATTTCTGCGGAAGATGAACAGGAATAGGGAGAACCAATGACAGACTAGCTGGAGGTGTCTGGACGGGCAAATTTAACTCTCATTTCCCACCAGGAAGAGGAATTAACCAAAGGCTCATCGTGCCGTGCCGGAACCAGATTAGGGCCTGAAGCCATCCTGCGGTGTTGCGGCCAGCTCATGAGAAAGCGAGTTGAAGAAAGGAGCTCAGGGGCACTGTAATTCACAAACCTGCAGAGTTATAAATGACAGCTATCGTCCAAAAATATACTGAAGTAAGGCTGCCAAGAGGACTTGAAAGCGGGGCAGAATTGCAGGAAACCGATTTCAGGAGGTAGACTGGAATTGCATTTAAAGCCTAGGAAAAGAGGCAGAACGTCCACAATGATGCACTTGGCCAAAAAGAGCGTATGCGTTTTTTCCAGAATATATTCAGGAAAAAACGCATACGCACTTTTTGGCCAACCAAGCAAGCTTGCAAAGGAAATCTGCCCTACAATGAAGTCTCACTTCCCCCCGGTCAAAAGGGCCATCTGAAAAAAGTGTAAAATCCAGAAAGGCAGGACAGGCCATGGAGAACTGGGAGCCTTCTTATGCTGATGGGCGGGAGGTAAATTGCCAACAGCCACTCGGGAGAAGTGTATGGTGTTTCCTGAAACATCTAAAAAACAAAGCAACAGAGCCTAGGGCACTTCCACTTATGGTCCTATAGCTTAGGGAAATTAAAATCAAAAGACACAGCCACCCCAAAGGTTGGGACGGCTCTGTTTACAAGAACCTGGTTTACGGTACAAGTTCAATATCGCAGAAAGTGAAAAATGGATAAAGAAGTTGTGGGACTTACGTACAATGCAATATCACTCAGCAATGAAATCTATGTCATCAGGCCCGTAGCAGCATAATGAGTGGATTCAGGTATGATGATTCTAACAGAAATAAGTCTCACAGAAAAAGAAACATCATAAGATATCACTAATACACGGAATGTAAACTTGGCTACACAGGAACTGAATTACAAAACAGAACAGGGTCTCAAATTTAGAAAACCATCTTATGCTTGCTTAAGGGGAAAGGTGAGTTGGGGTGCTGCATAAAACCAGAGATTGAAATGAGCACAGATAAAGTTCCTTAAGCCAAATATGGAATAGACAAGAGCTACTCCTTGCTCAACGAAATGGACTCAACACCCCATATTAAATGCCTAAGAGTGTACCTGACTAGGAAGTATCTTAAAACCTATGGATTGCTATGTCTCCGAAAGAGAATCAAGCGTGTGTACAGGGGCATAAACGCAGCAGTGATAGGATTGGAGAAGTTCGGTGAGCAAATGAAGACCCTTTGAAGTCATATTGCATGGTACCCATTCCACGGGTCTCAACTCTCCAGGTTTAAGGTATTCTTCCTTCAGCTAAAACATGCATGTGGAACCCAGAGTATGATCAACCGTGTGATCGGGAGACGTGTTCCAATATGTGTCAGATTTCGGCCCCTGGTACTCGGGTGCAACATTCCAGACGCTTTACTAACACTCTCCCGACTTGGAGAGTCAGCGCCTTTAACCTCCTGTTTGGCCCAGTTTGCAATTTCTGCGGAAGATGAACAGGAATAGGGAGAACCAATGACAGACTAGCTGGAGGTGTCTGGACGGGCAAATTTAACTCTCATTTCCCACCAGGAAGAGGAATTAACCAAAGGCTCAGCGTGCCGTGCCGGAACCAGATTAGGGCCTGAAGCCATCCTGCGGTGTTGCGGCCAGCTCACGAGAAAGCGAGTTGAAGAAAGGAGCTCAGGGGCACTGTAATTCACAAACCTGCAGAGTTATAAATGACAGCTATCGTCCAAAAATATACTGAAGTAAGGCTGCCAAGAGGACTTGAAAGCGGGGCAGAATTGCAGGAAACCGATTTCAGGAGGTAGACTGGAATTGCATTGAAAGCATAGGAAAAGAGGCAGAACGTCCACAATGATGCACTTGGCCAAAAAGGGCGTATGCGTTTTTTCCTGAATATATTCAGGAAAAAACGCATACGCCCTTTTTGGCCAACCAAGCAAGCTTGCAAAGGAAATCTGCCCTACAATGAAGTCTCACTTCCCCCCGGTCAAAAGGGCCATCTGAAAAAAGTGTAAAATCCAGAAAGGCAGGACAGGCCATGGAGAACTGGGAGCCTTGTTATGCTGATGGGCGGGATGTCAATTGCCAACAGCCACTCGGGAGAAGTGTATGGTGTTTCCTGAAACATCTAAAAAACAAAGCAACAGAGCCTAGGGCACTTCCACTTATGGTCCTATAGCTTAGGGAAATTAAAATCAAAAGACACAGCCACCCCAAAGGTTGGGACGGCTCTGTTTACAAGAACCTGGTTTACGGTACAAGTTCAATATCGCAGAAAGTGAAAAATGGATAAAGAAGTTGTGGTACTTACGTACAATGCAATATCACTCAGCAAGGAAATCTATGTCATCAGGCCCGTAGCAGCATTATGAGTGGATTCAGGTATGATGATTCTAACTGAAATAAGTCACACAGAAAAAGAAACATCATAAGATATCACTAATACACGGAATGTAAACTTGGCTACACAGGAACTGAATTCCAAAACAGAACAGGGTCTCAAATTTAGAAAACCATCTTATGCTTGCTTAAGGGGAAAGGTGAGTTGGGGTGCTGCATAAAACCAGAGATTGAAATGAGCACAGATAAAGTTCCTTAAGCCAAATATGGAATAGACAAGAGCTACTCCTTGCTCAACGAAATGGACTCAACACCCCATATTAAATGCCTAAGAGTGTACCTGACTAGGAAGTATCTTAAAACCTATGGATTGCTATGTCTCCGAAAGAGAATCAAGCGTGTGTACAGGGGCATAAACGCAGCAGTGATAGGATTGGAGAAGTTCGGTGAGCAAATGAAGACCCTTTGAAGTCATATTGCATGGTACCCATTCCACGTGTCTCAACTCTCCAGGTTTAAGGTATTCTTCCTTCAGCTAAAACATGCATGTGGAACCCAGAGTATGATCAACCGTGTGATCGGGAGATGTGTTCCAATATGTGTCAGATTTCGTCCCCTGGTACTCGGGTGCAACATTCCAGACGCTTTACTAACACTCTCCCGACTTGGAGAGTCAGCGCCTTTAAACTCCTGTTTGGCCCAGTTTGCAATTTCTGCGGAAGATGAACAGGAATAGGGAGAACCAATGACAGACTAGCTGGAGGTGTCTGGACGGGCAAATTTAACTCTCATTTCCCACCAGGAAGAGGAATTAACCAAAGGCTCAGCGTGCCATGCCGGAACCAGATTAGGGCCTGAATCCATCCTGCAGTGTTGCGGCCAGCTCACGAGAAAGCGAGTTGAAGAAAGGAGCTCAGGGGCACTGTAATTCACAAACCTGCAGAGTTATAAATGACAGCTATCGTCCAAAAATATACTGAAGTAAGGCTGCCAAGAGGACTTGAAAGCGGGGCAGAATTGCAGGAAACCGATTTCAGGAGGTAGACTGGAATTGCATTTAAAGCATAGGAAAAGAGGCAGAACGTCCACAATGATGCCCTTGGCCAAAAAGGGCGTATGCATTTTTTCCTGAATATATTCAGGAAAAAACGCATACGCCCTTTTTGGCCAACCAAGCAAGCTTGCAAAGGAAATCTGCACTACAATGAAGTCTCACTTCCCCCCGGTCAAAGGGGCCATCTGAAAAATGTGTAAAATCTAGAAAGGCAGGACAGTCCCTGGAGAACTGGGAGCCTTGTTATGCTGATGGGTGGGATGTAAATTGCCAACAGCCACTCGGGAGAAGTGTATGGTGTTTCCTGAAACATCTAAAAAACAAAGCAACAGAGCCTAGGGCACTTCCACTTATGGTCCTATAGCTTAGGGAAATTAAAATCAAAAGACACAGCCACCCCAAAGGTTGGGACGGCTCTGTTTACAAGAACCTGGTTTACTGTACAAGTTCAATATCGCAGAAAGTGAAAAATGGATAAAGAAGTTGTGGGACTTACGTACAATGCAGTATCACTCAGTAATTAAATCTATGTCATCAGGCCCGTAGCAGCATAGTGAGTGGATTCAGGTATGATGATTCTAACTGAAATAAGTCACACAGAAAAAGAAACATCATAAGATATCACTAATACACGGAATGTAAACTTGGCTACATAGGAACTGAATTACAATACAGAACAGGGTCTCAAATTTAGAAACCCACCTTATGCTTGCTTAAGGGGAAAGGTGAGTTGGGGTGCTGCATAAAACCAGAGATTGAAATGAGCACAGATAAAATTCCTTAAGCCAAATATGGAATAGACAAGAGCTACTCCTTGCTCAACGAAATGGACTCAACACCCCATATTAAATGCCTAAGAGTGTACCTGACTAGGAAGTATCTTAAAACCTATGGATTGCTATGACTCCGAAAGAGAATCAAGCATGTGTGCAGGGGCATAAACGCAGCAGTGATAGGATTGGAGAAGTTCGGTGAGCAAATGAAGACCCTTTGAAGTCATATTGCATGGTACCCATTCCACGGGTCTCAACTCTCCAGGTTTAAGGTATTCTTCCTTCAGCTAAAACATGCATGTGGAACCCAGAGTATGATCAACCGTGTGATCGGGAGACGTGTTCCAATATGTCTCAGTTTTCGTCCCCTGGTACTCGGGTGCAACATTCCAGACGCTTTACTAACACTCTCCCGACTTCGAGAGTCAGCGCCTTTAACCTCCTGTTTGGCCCAGTTTGCAATTTCTGCGGAAGATGAACAGGAATAGTGAGAACCAATGACAGACTAGCTGGAGGTGTCTGGACGGGCAAATTTAACTCTCATTTCCCACCAGGAAGAGGAATTAACCAAAGGCTCAGCGTGCCGTGCCGGAACCAGATTAGGGCCTGAAGCCATCCTGTGGTGTTGCGGCCAGCTCACGAGAAAGCGAGTTGAAGAAAGGAGCTCAGGCGCACTGTAATTCACAAACCTGCAGAGTTATAAATGACAGCTATCGTCCAAAAATATACTGAAGTAAGGCTGCCAAGAGGACTTGAAAGCGGGGCAGAATTGCAGGAAACCGATTTCAGGAGGTAGACTGGAATTGCATTTAAAGCATAGGAAAAGAGGCAGAACGTCCACAATGATGCACTTGGTCAAAAAGGGCGTATGCGTTTTTTCCTGAATATATTCAGGAAAAAACGCATACGCCCTTTTTGGCCAACCAAGCAAGCTTGCAAAGGAAATCTGCACTACAATGAAGTCTCACTTCCCCCCGGTCAAAAGGGCCATCTGAAAAAAGTGTAAAATCCAGAAAGGCAGGACAGGCCATGGAGAACTGGGAGCCTTGTTATGCTGATGGGCGGGATGTAAATTGCCAACAGCCACTCGGGAGAAGTGTATGGTGTTTCCTGAAACATCTAAAAAACAAAGCAACAGAGCCTAGGACACTTCCACTTATGGTCCTATAGCTCAGGGAAATTAAAATCAAAAACACAGCCACCCCAAAGGTTGGGACGGCTCTGTTTACAAGAACCTGGTTTACGGTACAAGTTCAATATCGCAGAAAGTGAAAAATGGATAAAGAAGTTGTGGTACTTACGTACAATGCAATATCACTCAGCACTGAAATCTATGTCATCAGGCCCGTAGCAGCATAATGAGTGGATTCAGGTACGATGATTCTAACTGAAATAAGTCTCACAGAAAAAGAAACATCATAAGATATCACTAATGCACGGAATGTAAACTTGGCTACACATGAACTGAATTACAAAACAGAACAGGGTCTCAAATTTAGAAACCCAACTTATGCTTGCTTAAGGGGAAAGGTGAGTTGGGGTGCTGCATAAAACCAGAGATTGAAATGAGCACAGATAAAGTTCCTTAAGCCAAATATGGAATAGACAAGAGCTACTCCTTGCTCAACGAAATGGATTCAACACCCCATATTAAACACCTAAGTATATACCTGACTAGGAAGTATCTTAAAACCTATGGACTGCTATGTCTCCGAAAGAGAATCAAGCGTGTGTACAGGGGCATAAACGCAGCAGTGATAGGATTGGAGAGGTTCGGTGAGCAAATGAAGACCCTTTGAAGTCATATTGCATGGTACCCATTCCACGGGTCTCAACGCTCCAGGTTGAAGGTATTCTTCCTTCAGTTAAAACATGCATGTGGAACCCAGAGTATGATCAACCATGTGATCGGGAGACGTGTTCCAATATGTGTCAGTTTTCGTCCCCTGGTACTCGGGTGCAACATTCCAGACGCTTTACTAACACTCTCCCGACTTGGAGAGTCAGCGCCTTTAACCTCCTGTTTGGCCCAGTTTGCAATTTCTGCGGAAGATGAACAGGAATAGGGAGAACCAATGAAAGACTAGCTGGAGGTGTCTGGACGGGCAAATTTAACTCTCATTTCCCACCAGGAAGAGGAATTAACCAAAGGCTCAGCGTGCCGTGCCGGAACCAGATTAGGGCCTGAAGCCATCCTGCGGTGTTGCAGCCAGCTCACGAGAAAGCGAGTTGAAGAAAGGAGCTCAGGGGCACTGTAATTCACAAACCTGCAGAGTTATAAATGACAGCTATCGTCCAAAAATATACTGAAGTAAGGCTGCCAAGAGGACTTGAAAGCGGGGCAGAATTGCAGGAAACCGATTTCAGGAGGTAGACTGGAATTGCATTTAAAGCCTAGGAAAAGAGGCAGAACGTCCACAATGATGCACTTGGCCAAAAAGAGCGTATGCGTTTTTTCCTGAATATATTCAGGAAAAAACGCATACGCACTTTTTGGCCAACCAAGCAAGCTTGCAAAGGAAATCTGCCCTACAATGAAGTCTCACTTCCCCCTGGTCAAAAGGGCCATCTGAAAAAAGTGTAAAATCCAGAAAGGCAGGACAGGCCATGGAGAACTGGGAGCCTTCTTATGCTGATGGGCGGGAGGTAAATTGCCAACAGCCACTCGGGAGAAGTGTATGGTGTTTCCTGAAACATCTAAAAAACAAAGCAACAGAGCCTAGGGCACTTCCACTTATGGTCCTATAGCTTAGGGAAATTAAAATCAAAAGACACAGCCACCCCAAAGGTTGGGACGGCTCTGTTTACAAGAACCTGGTTTACGGTACAAGTTCAATATCGCAGAAAGTGAAAAATGGATAAAGAAGTTGTGGTACTTACGTACAATGCAATATCACTCAGCAAGGAAATCTATGTCATCAGGCCCGTAGCAGCATAATGAGTGGATTCAGGTATGATGATTCTAACAGAAATAAGTCTCACAGAAAAAGAAACATCATAAGATATCACTAATACACGGAATGTAAACTTGGCTACACAGGAACTGAATTACAAAACAGAACAGGGTCTCAAATTTAGAAAACCATCTTATGCTTGCTTAAGGGGAAAGGTGAGTTGGGGTGATGCATAAAACCAGAGATTGAAATGAGCACAGATAAAGTTCCTTAAGCCAAATATGGAATAGACAAGAGCTACTCCTTGCTCAACGAAATGGACTCAACACCCCATATTAAATGCCTAAGAGTGTACCTGACTAGGAAGTATCTTAAAACCTATGGATTGCTATGTCTCCGAAAGAGAATCAAGCGTGTGTACAGGGGCATAAACGCAGCAGTGATAGGATTGGAGAAGTTCGGTGAGCAAATGAAGACCCTTTGAAGTCATATTGCATGGTACCCATTCCACGTGTCTCAACTCTCCAGGTTTAAGGTATTCTTCCTTCAGCTAAAACATGCATGTGGAACCCAGAGTATGATCAACCGTGTGATCGGGAGACGTGTTCCAATATGTGTCAGATTTCGGCCCCTGGTACTCGGGTGCAACATTCCAGACGCTTTACTAACACTCTCCCGACTTGGAGAGTCAGTGCCTTTAACCTCCTGTTTGGCCCAGTTTGCAATTTCTGCGGAAGATGAACAGGAATAGGGAGAACCAATGACAGACTAGCTGGAGGTGTCTGGACGGGCAAATTTAACTCTCATTTCCCACCAGGAAGAGGAATTAACCAAAGGCTCAGCGTGCCGTGCCGGAACCAGATTAGGGCCTGAAGCCATCCTGCGGTGTTGCGGCCAGCTCACGAGAAAGCGAGTTGAAGAAAGGAGCTCAGGGGCACTGTAATTCACAAACCTGCAGAGTTATAAATGACAGCTATCGTCCAAAAATATACTGAAGTAAGGCTGCCAAGAGGACTTGAAAGCGGGGCAGAATTGCAGGAAACCAATTTCAGGAGGTAGACTGGAATTGCATTGAAAGCATAGGAAAAGAGGCAGAACGTCCACAATGATGCACTTGGCCAAAAAGGGCGTATGCGTTTTATCCTGAATATATTCAGGAAAAAACGCATACGCCCTTTTTGGCCAACCAAGCAAGCTTGCAAAGGAAATCTGCCCTACAATGAAGTCTCACTTCCCCCCGGTCAAAAGGGCCATCTGAAAAAAGTGTAAAATCCAGAAAGGCAGGACAGGCCATGGAGAACTGGGAGCCTTGTTATGCTGATGGGCGGGATGTAAATTGCCAACAGCCACTCGGGAGAAGTGTATGGTGTTTCCTGAAACATCTAAAAAACAAAGCAACAGAGCCTAGGGCACTTCCACTTATGGTCCTATAGCTTAGGGAAATTAAAATCAAAAGACACAGCCACCCCAAAAGTTGGGACGGCTCTGTTTACAAGAACCTGGTTTACGGTACAAGTTCAATATCGCAGAAAGTGAAAAATGGATAAAGAAGTTGTGGTACTTACGTACAATGCAATATCACTCAGCAAGGAAATCTATGTCATCAGGCCCGTAGCAGCATAATGAGTGGATTCAGGTATGATGATTCTAACTGAAATAAGTCACACAGAAAAAGAAACATCATAAGATATCACTAATACACGGAATGTAAACTTGGCTACACAGGAACTGAATTCCAAAACAGAACAGGGTCTCAAATTTAGAAAACCATCTTATGCTTGCTTAAGGGGAAAGGTGAGTTGGGGTGCTGCATAAAACCAGAGATTGAAATGAGCACAGATAAAGTTCCTTAAGCCAAATATGGAATAGACAAGAGCTACTCCTTGCTCAACGAAATGGACTCAACACCCCATATTAAATGCCTAAGAGTGTACCTGACTAGGAAGTATCTTAAAACCTATGGATTGCTATGTCTCCGAAAGAGAATCAAGCGTGTGTACAGGGGCATAAACGCAGCAGTGATAGGATTGGAGAAGTTCGGTGAGCAAATGAAGACCCTTTGAAGTCATATTGCATGGTACCCATTCCACGTGTCTCAACTCTCCAGGTTTAAGGTATTCTTCCTTCAGCTAAAACATGCATGTGGAACCCAGAGTATGATCAACCGTGTGATCGGGAGACGTGTTCCAATATGTGTCAGATTTCGTCCCCTGGTACTCGGGTGCAACATTCCAGACGCTTTACTAACACTCTCCCGACTTGGAGAGTCAGCGCCTTTAAACTCCTGTTTGGCCCAGTTTGCAATTTCTGCGGAAGATGAACAGGAATAGGGAGAACCAATGACAGACTAGCTGGAGGTGTCTGGACGGGCAAATTTAACTCTCATTTCCCACCAGGAAGAGGAATTAACCAAAGGCTCAGCGTGCCATGCCGGAACCAGATTAGGGCCTGAATCCATCCTGCAGTGTTGCGGCCAGCTCACGAGAAAGCGAGTTGAAGAAAGGAGCTCAGGGGCACTGTAATTCACAAACCTGCAGAGTTATAAATGACAGCTATCGTCCAAAAATATACTGAAGTAAGGCTGCCAAGAGGACTTGAAAGCGGGGCAGAATTGCAGGAAACCGATTTCAGGAGGTAGACTGGAATTGCATTTAAAGCATAGGAAAAGAGGCAGAACGTCCACAATGATGCACTTGGCCAAAAAGGGCGTATGCATTTTTTCCTGAATATATTCAGGAAAAAACGCATACGCCCTTTTTGGCCAACCAAGCAAGCTTGCAAAGGAAATCTGCACTACAATGAAGTCTCACTTCCCCCCGGTCAAAAGGGCCATCTGAAAAAAGTGTAAAATCCAGAAAGGCAGGACAGGCCATGGAGAACTGGGAGCCTTGTTATGCTGATGGGTGGGATGTCAATTGCCAACAGCCACTCGGGAGAAGTGTATGGTGTTTCCTGAAACATCTAAAAAACAAAGCAACAGAGCCTAGGGCACTTCCACTTATGGTCCTATAGCTTAGGGAAATTAAAATCAAAAGACACAGCCACCCCAAAGGTTGGGACGGCTCTGTTTACAAGAACCTGGTTTACTGTACAAGTTCAATATCGCAGAAAGTGAAAAATGGATTAAGAAGTTGTGGGACTTACGTACAATGCAGTATCACTCAGCAATGAAATCTATGTCATCAGGCCCGTAGCAGCATAGTGAGTGGATTCAGGTATGATGATTCTAACTGAAATAAGTCACACAGAAAAAGAAACATCATAAGATATCACTAATACACGGAATGTAAACTTGGCTACAGAGGAACTGAATTACAATACAGAACAGGGTCTCAAATTTAGAAACCCACCTTATGCTTGCTTAAGGGGAAAGGTGAGTTGGGGTGCTGCATAAAACCAGAGATTGAAATGAGCACAGATAAAATTCCTTAAGCCAAATATGGAATAGACAAGAGCTACTCCTTGCTCAACGAAATGGACTCAACACCCCATATTAAATGCCTAAGAGTGTACCTGACTAGGAAGTATCTTAAAACCTATGGATTGCTATGACTCCGAAAGAGAATCAAGCGTGTGTGCAGGGGCATAAACGCAGCAGTGATAGGATTGGAGAAGTTCGGTGAGCAAATGAAGACCCTTTGAAGTCATATTGCATGGTACCCATTCCACGGGTCTCAACTCTCCAGGTTTAAGGTATTCTTCCTTCAGCTAAAACATGCATGTGGAACCCAGAGTATGATCAACCGTGTGATCGGGAGACGTGTTCCAATATGTCTCAGTTTTCGTCCCCTGGTACTCGGGTGCAACATTCCAGACGCTTTACTAACACTCTCCCGACTTCGAGAGTCAGCGCCTTTAACCTCCTGTTTGGCCCAGTTTGCAATTTCTGCGGAAGATGAACAGGAATAGTGAGAACCAATGACAGACTAGCTGGAGGTGTCTGGACGGGCAAATTTAACTCTCATTTCCCACCAGGAAGAGGAATTAACCAAAGGCTCAGCGTGCCGTGCCGGAACCAGATTAGGGCCTGAAGCCATCCTGTGGTGTTGCGGCCAGCTCACGAGAAAGCGAGTTGAAGAAAGGAGCTCAGGGGCACTGTAATTCACAAACCTGCAGAGTTATAAATGACAGCTATCGTCCAAAAATATACTGAAGTAAGGCTGCCAAGAGGACTTGAAAGCGGGGCAGAATTGCAGGAAACCGATTTCAGGAGGTAGACTGGAATTGCATTTAAAGCATAGGAAAAGAGGCAGAACGTCCACAATGATGCACTTGGTCAAAAAGGGCGTATGCGTTTTTTCCTGAATATATTCAGGAAAAAACGCATACGCCCTTTTTGGCCAACCAAGCAAGCTTGCAAAGGAAATCTGCACTACAATGAAGTCTCACTTCCCCCCGGTCAAAAGGGCCATCTGAAAAAAGTGTAAAATCCAGAAAGGCAGGACAGGCCATGGAGAACTGGGAGCCTTGTTATGCTGATGGGTGGGATGTAAATTGCCAACAGCCACTTGGGAGAAGTGTATGGTGTTTCCTGAAACATCTAAAAAACAAAGCAACAGAGCCTAGGGCACTTCCACTTATGGTCCTATAGCTTAGGGAAATTAAAATCAAAAGACACAGCCACCCCAAAGGTTGGGACGGCTCTGTTTACAAGAACCTGGTTTACGGTACAAGTTCAATATCGCAGAAAGTGAAAAATGGATAAAGAAGTTGTGGGACTTACGTACAATGCAGTATCACTCAGCAATGAAATCTATGTCATCAGGCCCGTAGCAGCATAGTGAGTGGATTCAGGTATGATGATTCTAACTGAAATAAGTCACACAGAAAAAGAAACATCATAAGATATCACTAATACACGGAATGTAAACTTGGCTACACAGGAACTGAATTACAATACAGAACAGGGTCTCAAATTTAGAAAACCAACTTATGCTTGCTTAAGGGGAAAGGTGAGTTGGGGTGCTGCATAAAACCAGAGATTGAAATGAGCACAGATAAAGTTCCTTAAGCCAAATATGGAATAGACAAGAGCTACTCCTTGCTCAACTAAATGGATTCATCACCCCATATTAATCGCCTAAGAATATACCTGACTAGGAAGTATCTTAAAACCTATGGATTGCTATGTCTCCGAAAGAGAATCAAGCATCTGTGCAGGGGCATAAACGCAGCAGTGATAGTATTGGAGAGGTTCGGTGAGCAAATGAAGACCCTTTGAAGTCATATTGCATGGTACCCATTCCACGGGTCTCAACTCTCCAGGTTTAAGGTATTCTTCCTTCAGCTAAAACATGCATGTGGAACCCAGAGTATGATCAACCGTGTGATCGGGAGACGTGTTCCAATATGTGTCAGTCTTCGTCCCCTGGTACTCGGGTGCAACATTCCAGACGCTTTACTAACACTCTCCCGACTTGGAGAGTCAGTGCCTTTAACCTCCTGTTTGGCCCAGTTTGCAATTTCTGCGGAAGATGAACAGGAATAGGGAGAACCAATGAGAGACTAGATGGAGGTGTCTGGACGGGCAAATTTAACTCTCATTTCCCACCAGGAAGAGGAATTAACCAAAGGCTCAGCGTGCCATGCCGGAAAAAGATTAGGGCCTGAAGCCATCCTGCGGTGTTGCGGCCAGCTCACGAGAAAGCGAGTTGAAGAAAGGAGCTCAGGGGCACTGTAATTCACAAACCTGCAGAGTTATAAATGACAGCTATCGTCCAAAAATATACTGAAGTAAGGCTGCCAAGAGGACTTGAAAGTGGGGCAGAGTTGCAGGAAACCAATTTCAGGAGGTAGACTGGAATTGCATTTAAAGCATAGGAAAAAAGGCAGAACGTCCACAATGATGCACTTGGCCAAAAAGGGCGTATGCGTTTTTTCCTGAATATATTCAGGAAAAAACGCATACGCCCTTTTTGGCCAACCAA
Organism: Lagenorhynchus albirostris; assembly: GCF_949774975.1. NCBI lineage: Eukaryota > Metazoa > Chordata > Mammalia > Artiodactyla > Delphinidae > Lagenorhynchus > Lagenorhynchus albirostris. Next base: position 575,305 of record NW_026783343.1, read on the forward strand.
GCAAGCTTGCAAAGGAAATCTGCACTACAATGAAGTCTCACTTCCCCCCGGTCAAAAGGGCCATCTGAAAAAAGTGTAAAATCCAGAAAGGCAGGACAGGCCATGGAGAACTGGGAGTCTTGTTATGCTGATGGGCGGGATGTAAATTGCCAACAGCCACTCGGGAGAAGTGTATGGTGTTTCCTGAAACATCTAAAAAACAAAGCAACAGAGCCTAGGACACTTCCACTTATGGTCCTATAGATTAGGGAAATTAAAATCAAAAAGACACAGCCACCCCAAAGGTTGGGACGGCTCTGTTTACAAGAACCTGGTTTACGGTACAAGTTCAATATCGCAGAAAGTGAAAAATGGATAAAGAAGTTGTGGTACTTACGTACAATGCAATATCACTCAGCACTGAAATCTATGTCATCAGGCCCGTAGCAGCATAATGAGTGGATTCAGGTACGATGATTCTAACTGAAATAAGTCACACAGAAAAAGAAACATCATAAGATATCACTAATACACGGAATGTAAACTTGGCTACACATGAATTGAATTACAAAACAGAACAGGGTCTCAAATTTAGAAACCCAACTTATGCTTGCTTAAGGGGAAAGCTGAGTAGGGGTGCTGCATAAAACCAGAGATTGAAATGAGCACAGATAAAGTTCCTTAAGCCAAATATGGAATAGACAAGAGCTACTCCTTGCTCAACGAAATGGATTCAACACCCCATATTAAACACCTAAGTATATACCTGACTAGGAAGTATCTTAAAACCTATGGACTGCTATGTCTCCGAAAGAGAATCAAGCGAGTGTACAGGGGCATAAACGCAGCAGTGATAGGATTGGAGAGGTTCGGTGAGCAAATGAAGACCCTTTGAAGTCATATTGCATGGTACCCATTCCACGGGTCTCAACTCTCCAGGTTTAAGGTATTCTTCCTTCAGCTAAAACATGCATTTGGAACCCAGAGTATGATCAACCGTATGATCGGGAGACGTGTTCCAATATGTGTCAGTTTTCGTCCCCTGGTACTCGGGTGCAACATTCCAGACGCTTTACTAACACTCTCCCGACTTGGAGAGTCAGTGCCTTTAACCTCCTGTTTGGCCCAGTTTGCAATTTCTGCGGAAGATGAACAGGAATAGGGAGAACCAATGACAGACTAGCTGGAGGTGTCTGGACGGGCAAATTTAACTCTCATTTCCCACCAGGAAGAGGAATTAACCAAAGGCTCAGCGTGCCGTGCCGGAACCAGATTAGGGCCTGAAGCCATCCTGCGGTGTTGCGGCCAGCTCACGAGAAAGCGAGTTGAAGAAAGGAGCTCAGGGGCACTGTAATTCACAAACCTGCAGAGTTATAAATGACAGCTATCGTCCAAAAATATACTGAAGTAAGGCTGCCAAGAGGACTTGAAAGCGGGGCAGAATTGCAGGAAACCGATTTCAGGAGGTAGACTGGAATTGCATTGAAAGCATAGGAAAAGAGGCAGAACGTCCACAATGATGCCCTTGGCCAAAAAGGGCGTATGCGTTTTTTCCTGAATATATTCAGGAAAAAACGCATACGCCCTTTTTGGCCAACCAAGCAGGCTTGCAAAGGAAATCTGCACTACAATGAAGTCTCACTTCCCCCCGGTCAAAAGGGCCATCTGAAAAAAGTGTAAAATCCAGAAAGGCAGGACAGGCCATGGAGAACTGGGAGCCTTGTTATGCTGATGGGCGGGATGTAAATTGCCAACAGCCACTCGGGAGAAGTGTATGGTGTTTCCTGAAACATCTAAAAAACAAAGCAACAGAGCCTAGGGCACTTCCACTTATGGTCCTATAGCTTAGGGAAATTAAAATCAAAAAGACACAGCCACCCCAAAGGTTGGGACGGCTCTGTTTACAAGAACCTGGTTTACAGTACAAGTTCACTATCGCAGAAAGTGAAAAATGGATAAAGAAGTTGTGGTACTTACGTACAATGCAGTATCACTCAGCAATGAAATCTATGTCATCAGGCCCATAGCAGCATAATGAGTGGATTCAGGTATGATGATTCTAACTGAAATAAGTCACACAGAAAAAGAAACATCATAAGATATCACTAATACACGGAATGTAAACTTGGCTACACAGGAACTGAATTACAAAACAGAACAGGGTCTCAAATTTAGAAACCCAACTTATGCTTGCTTAAGGGGAAAGGTGAGTTGGGGTGCTGCATAAAACCAGAGATTGAAATGAGCACAGATAAAGTTCCTTAAGCCAAATATGGAATAGACAAGAGCTACTCCTTGCTCAACGAAATGGACTCAACACCCCATATTAAATGCCTAAGAGTGTACCTGACTAGGAAGTATCTTAAAACCTATGGATTGCTATGTCTCCGAAAGAGAATCAAGCGTGTGTGCAGGGGCATAAACGCAGCAGTGATAGGATTGGAGAGGTTCGGTGAGCAAATGAAGACCCTTTGAAGTCATATTGCATGGTACCCATTCCACGGGTCTCAACTCTCCAGGTTTAAGGTATTCTTCCTTCAGCTAAATCATGCATGTGGAACCCAGAGTATGATCAACCGTGTGATCGGGAGACGTGTTCCAATATGTCTCAGTTTTCGTCCCCTGGTACTCGGGTGCAACATTCCAGACGCTTTACTAACACTCTCCCGACTTGGAGAGTCAGTGCCTTTAACCTCCTGTTTGGCCCAGTTTGCAATTTCTGCGGAAGATGAACAGGAATAGGGAGAACCAATGACAGACTAGATGGAGGTGTCTGGACGGGTAAAGTTAACTCTCATTTCCCGCCAGGAAGAGGAATTAACCAAAGGCTCAGCGTGCCGTGCCGGAACCAGATTAGGGCCTGAAGCCATCCTGCGGTGTTGCGGCCAGCTCACGAGAAAGCGAGTTGAAGAAAGGAGCTCAGGGGCACTGTAATTCACAAACCTGCAGAGTTATAAATGACAGCTATCGTCCAAAAATATACTGAAGTAAGGCTGCCAAGAGGACTTGAAAGCGGGGCAGAATTGCAGGAAACCGATTTCAGGAGGTAGACTGGAATTGCATTTAAAGCCTAGGAAAAGAGGCAGAACGTCCACAATGATGCACTTGGCCAAAAAGGGCGTATGCGTTTTTTCCTGAATATATTCAGGAAAAAACGCATACGCCCTTTTTGGCCAACCAAGCAACCTTGCAAAGGAAATCTGCACTACAATGAAGTCTCACTTCCCCCCGGTCAAAAGGGCCATCTGAAAAAAGTGTGAAATCCAGAAAGGCAGGACAGGCCATTGAGAACTGGTAGCCTTGTTATGCTGATGGGTGGGATGTAAATTGCCAACAGCCACTCGGGAGAAGTGTATGGTGTTTCCTGAAACATCTAAAAAACAAAGCAACAGAGCCTAGGGCACTTCCACTTATGGTCCTATAGCTTAGGGAAATTAAAATCAAAAAGACAGAGCCACCCAAAAGGTTGGGACGGCTCTGTTTACAAGAAACTCATTTACGGTACAAGTTCAATATCTCAGAAAGTGAAAAATGGATAAAGAAGTTGTGGTACTTACGTACAATGCAATATCACTCAGCAATGAAATCTATGTCATCAGGCCCGTAGCATCATAATAAGTGGATTCAGGTATGATGATTCTAACTGAAATAAGTCACACAGAAAAAGAAACATCATAAGATATCACTAATACACGGAATGTAAACTTGGCTACATAGGAACTGAATTACAATACAGAACAGGGTCTCAAATTTAGAAAACCAACTTATGCTTGCTTAAGGGGAAAGGTGAGTTGGGGTGCTGCATAAAACCAGAGATTGAAATGAGCACAGATAAAGTTCCTTAAGCCAAATATGGAATAGACAAGAGCTACTCCTTGCTCAACGAAATGGACTCAACACCCCATATTAAATGCCTAAGAGTGTACCTGACTAGGAAGTATCTTAAAACCTATGGATTGCTATGTCTCCGAAAGAGAATCAAGCGTGTGTACAGGGGCATAAACGCAGCAGTGATAGGATTGGAGAAGTTCGGTGAGCAAATGAAGACCCTTTGAAGACATATTGCATGGTACCCATTCCACGAGTCTCAACTCTCCAGGTTTAAGGTATTCTTCCTTCTGCTAAAACATTCATGTGGAACCCAGAGTATGATCGACTGTGTGATTGGGAGACGTGTTCAAATATGTCTCAGTTTTCGTCCCCTGGTACTCGGGTGCAACATTCCAGACGCTTTACTAACACTCTCCCGACTTGGAGAGTCAGCGCCTTTAACCTCCTGTTTGGCCCAGTTTGCAATTTCTGCGCAAGATGAACAGGAATAGGGAGAACCAATGAGAGACTAGCTGGAGGTGTCTGGACGGGCAAATTTAACTCTCATTTCCCACCAGGAAGAGGAATTAACCAAAGGCTCAGCGTGCCGTGCCGGAACCAGATTAGGGCCTGAAGCCATCCTGCGGTGTTGCGGCCAGCTCACGAGAAAGCGAGTTGAAGAAAGGAGCTCAGGGGCACTGTAATTCACAAACCTGCAGAGTTATAAATGACAGCTATCGTCCAAAAATATACTGAAGTAAGGCTGCCAAGAGGACGTGAAAGCGGGGCAGAATTGCAGGAAACCGATTTCAGGAGGTAGACTGGAATTGCATTTAAAGCATAGGAAAAGAGGCAGAACGTCCACAATGATGCACTTGGCCAAAAAGGGCCTATGCGTTTTTTCCTGAATATATTCTTTTGGCTTTTGGCCAACCAAGCAAGCTTGCAAAGGAAATCTGCACTACAATGAAGTCTCACTTCCCCCCGGTCAAAAGGGCCATCTGAAAAAAGTGTAAAATCCAGAAAGGCAGGACAGGCCATGGAGAACTGGGAGCCTTGTTATGCTGATGGGCGGGATGTCAATTGCCAACAGCCACTCGGGAGAAGTGTATGGTGTTTCCTGAAACATCTAAAAAACAAAGCAACAGAGCCTAGGACACTTCCACTTATGGTCCTATAGATTAGGGAAATTAAAATCAAAAAGACACAGCCACCCCAAAGGTTGGGACGGCTCTGTTTACAAGAACCTGGTTTACGGTACAAGTTCAATATCGCAGAAAGTGAAAAATGGATAAAGAAGTTGTGGTACTTACGTACAATGCAATATCACTCAGCACTGAAATCTATGTCATCAGGCCCGTAGCAGCATAATGAGTGGATTCAGGTACGATGATTCTAACTGAAATAAGTCACACAGAAAAAGAAACATCATAAGATATCACTAATACACGGAATGTAAACTTGGCTACACATGAATTGAATTACAAAACAGAACAGGGTCTCAAATTTAGAAACCCAACTTATGCTTGCTTAAGGGGAAAGCTGAGTAGGGGTGCTGCATAAAACCAGAGATTGAAATGAGCACAGATAAAGTTCCTTAAGCCAAATATGGAATAGACAAGAGCTACTCCTTGCTCAACGAAATGGATTCAACACCCCATATTAAACACCTAAGTATATACCTGACTAGGAAGTATCTTAAAACCTATGGACTGCTATGTCTCCGAAAGAGAATCAAGCGAGTGTACAGGGGCATAAACGCAGCAGTGATAGGATTGGAGAGGTTCGGTGAGCAAATGAAGACCCTTTGAAGTCATATTGCATGGTACCCATTCCACGGGTCTCAACTCTCCAGGTTTAAGGTATTCTTCCTTCAGCTAAAACATGCATTTGGAACCCAGAGTATGATCAACCGTATGATCGGGAGACGTGTTCCAATATGTGTCAGTTTTCGTCCCCTGGTACTCGGGTGCAACATTCCAGACGCTTTACTAACACTCTCCCGACTTGGAGAGTCAGTGCCTTTAACCTCCTGTTTGGCCCAGTTTGCAATTTCTGCGGAAGATGAACAGGAATAGGGAGAACCAATGACAGACTAGCTGGAGGTGTCTGGACGGGCAAATTTAACTCTCATTTCCCACCAGGAAGAGGAATTAACCAAAGGCTCAGCATGCCGTGCCGGAACCAGATTAGGGCCTGAAGCCATCCTGCGGTGTTGCGGCCAGCTCACGAGAAAGCGAGTTGAAGAAAGGAGCTCAGGGGCACTGTAATTCACAAACCTGCAGAGTTATAAATGACAGCTATCGTCCAAAAATATACTGAAGTAAGGCTGCCAAGAGGACTTGAAAGCGGGGCAGAATTGCAGGAAACCGATTTCAGGAGGTAGACTGGAATTGCATTGAAAGCATAGGAAAAGAGGCAGAACGTCCACAATGATGCCCTTGGCCAAAAAGGGCGTATGCGTTTTTTCCTGAATATATTCAGGAAAAAACGCATACGCCCTTTTTGGCCAACCAAGCAGGCTTGCAAAGGAAATCTGCACTACAATGAAGTCTCACTTCCCCCCGGTCAAAAGGGCCATCTGAAAAAAGTGTAAAATCCAGAAAGGCAGGACAGGCCATGGAGAACTGGGAGCCTTGTTATGCTGATGGGCGGGATGTAAATTGCCAACAGCCACTCGGGAGAAGTGTATGGTGTTTCCTGAAACATCTAAAAAACAAAGCAACAGAGCCTAGGGCACTTCCACTTATGGTCCTATAGCTTAGGGAAATTAAAATCAAAAAGACACAGCCACCCCAAAGGTTGGGACGGCTCTGTTTACAAGAACCTGGTTTACAGTACAAGTTCACTATCGCAGAAAGTGAAAAATGGATAAAGAAGTTGTGGTACTTACGTACAATGCAGTATCACTCAGCAATGAAATCTATGTCATCAGGCCCATAGCAGCATAATGAGTGGATTCAGGTATGATGATTCTAACTGAAATAAGTCACACAGAAAAAGAAACATCATAAGATATCACTAATACACGGAATGTAAACTTGGCTACACAGGAACTGAATTACAAAACAGAACAGGGTCTCAAATTTAGAAACCCAACTTATGCTTGCTTAAGGGGAAAGGTGAGTTGGGGTGCTGCATAAAACCAGAGATTGAAATGAGCACAGATAAAGTTCCTTAAGCCAAATATGGAATAGACAAGAGCTACTCCTTGCTCAACGAAATGGACTCAACACCCCATATTAAATGCCTAAGAGTGTACCTGACTAGGAAGTATCTTAAAACCTATGGATTGCTATGTCTCCGAAAGAGAATCAAGCGTGTGTGCAGGGGCATAAACGCAGCAGTGATAGGATTGGAGAGGTTCGGTGAGCAAATGAAGACCCTTTGAAGTCATATTGCATGGTACCCATTCCACGGGTCTCAACTCTCCAGGTTTAAGGTATTCTTCCTTCAGCTAAATCATGCATGTGGAACCCAGAGTATGATCAACCGTGTGATCGGGAGACGTGTTCCAATATGTCTCAGTTTTCGTCCCCTGGTACTCGGGTGCAACATTCCAGACGCTTTACTAACACTCTCCCGACTTGGAGAGTCAGTGCCTTTAACCTCCTGTTTGGCCCAGTTTGCAATTTCTGCGGAAGATGAACAGGAATAGGGAGAACCAATGACAGACTAGATGGAGGTGTCTGGACGGGTAAAGTTAACTCTCATTTCCCGCCAGGAAGAGGAATTAACCAAAGGCTCAGCGTGCCGTGCCGGAACCAGATTAGGGCCTGAAGCCATCCTGCGGTGTTGCGGCCAGCTCACGAGAAAGCGAGTTGAAGAAAGGAGCTCAGGGGCACTGTAATTCACAAACCTGCAGAGTTATAAATGACAGCTATCGTCCAAAAATATACTGAAGTAAGGCTGCCAAGAGGACTTGAAAGCGGGGCAGAATTGCAGGAAACCGATTTCAGGAGGTAGACTGGAATTGCATTTAAAGCCTAGGAAAAGAGGCAGAACGTCCACAATGATGCACTTGGCCAAAAAGGGCGTATGCGTTTTTTCCTGAATATATTCAGGAAAAAACGCATACGCCCTTTTTGGCCAACCAAGCAACCTTGCAAAGGAAATCTGCACTACAATGAAGTCTCACTTCCCCCCGGTCAAAAGGGCCATCTGAAAAAAGTGTGAAATCCAGAAAGGCAGGACAGGCCATTGAGAACTGGTAGCCTTGTTATGCTGATGGGTGGGATGTAAATTGCCAACAGCCACTCGGGAGAAGTGTATGGTGTTTCCTGAAACATCTAAAAAACAAAGCAACAGAGCCTAGGGCACTTCCACTTATGGTCCTATAGCTTAGGGAAATTAAAATCAAAAAGACAGAGCCACCCAAAAGGTTGGGACGGCTCTGTTTACAAGAAACTCATTTACGGTACAAGTTCAATATCTCAGAAAGTGAAAAATGGATAAAGAAGTTGTGGTACTTACGTACAATGCAATATCACTCAGCAATGAAATCTATGTCATCAGGCCCGTAGCATCATAATAAGTGGATTCAGGTATGATGATTCTAACTGAAATAAGTCACACAGAAAAAGAAACATCATAAGATATCACTAATACACGGAATGTAAACTTGGCTACATAGGAACTGAATTACAATACAGAACAGGGTCTCAAATTTAGAAAACCAACTTATGCTTGCTTAAGGGGAAAGGTGAGTTGGGGTGCTGCATAAAACCAGAGATTGAAATGAGCACAGATAAAGTTCCTTAAGCCAAATATGGAATAGACAAGAGCTACTCCTTGCTCAACGAAATGGACTCAACACCCCATATTAAATGCCTAAGAGTGTACCTGACTAGGAAGTATCTTAAAACCTATGGATTGCTATGTCTCCGAAAGAGAATCAAGCGTGTGTACAGGGGCATAAACGCAGCAGTGATAGGATTGGAGAAGTTCGGTGAGCAAATGAAGACCCTTTGAAGACATATTGCATGGTACCCATTCCACGAGTCTCAACTCTCCAGGTTTAAGGTATTCTTCCTTCTGCTAAAACATTCATGTGGAACCCAGAGTATGATCGACTGTGTGATTGGGAGACGTGTTCAAATATGTCTCAGTTTTCGTCCCCTGGTACTCGGGTGCAACATTCCAGACGCTTTACTAACACTCTCCCGACTTGGAGAGTCAGCGCCTTTAACCTCCTGTTTGGCCCAGTTTGCAATTTCTGCGCAAGATGAACAGGAATAGGGAGAACCAATGAGAGACTAGCTGGAGGTGTCTGGACGGGCAAATTTAACTCTCATTTCCCACCAGGAAGAGGAATTAACCAAAGGCTCAGCGTGCCGTGCCGGAACCAGATTAGGGCCTGAAGCCATCCTGCGGTGTTGCGGCCAGCTCACGAGAAAGCGAGTTGAAGAAAGGAGCTCAGGGGCACTGTAATTCACAAACCTGCAGAGTTATAAATGACAGCTATCGTCCAAAAATATACTGAAGTAAGGCTGCCAAGAGGACGTGAAAGCGGGGCAGAATTGCAGGAAACCGATTTCAGGAGGTAGACTGGAATTGCATTTAAAGCATAGGAAAAGAGGCAGAACGTCCACAATGATGCACTTGGCCAAAAAGGGCCTATGCGTTTTTTCCTGAATATATTCTTTTGGCTTTTGGCCAACCAAGCAAGCTTGCAAAGGAAATCTGCACTACAATGAAGTCTCACTTCCCCCCGGTCAAAAGGGCCATCTGAAAAAAGTGTAAAATCCAGAAAGGCAGGACAGGCCATGGAGAACTGGGAGCCTTGTTATGCTGATGGGCGGGATGTCAATTGCCAACAGCCACTCGGGAGAAGTGTATGGTGTTTCCTGAAACATCTAAAAACAAAGCAACAGAGCCTAGGGCACTTCCACTTATGGTCCTATAGCTTAGGGAAATTAAAATCAAAAGACACAGCCACCCCAAATGTTGGGACGGCTCTGTTTACAAGAACCTGGTTTACGGTACAAGTTCAATATCGCAGAAAGTGAAAAATGGATAAAGAAGTTGTGGTACTTACGTACAATGCAATATCACTCAGCAATGAAATCTATGTCATCAGGCCCGTAGCAGCATAATGAGTGGATTCAGGTATGATGATTCTAACTGAAATAAGTCACACAGGAAAAGAAACATCATAAGATATCACTAATACACGGAATGTAAACTTGGCTACATAGGAACTGAATTACAAAACAGAACAGGGTCTCAAATTTAGAAAACCAACTTATGCTTGTTTAAGGGGAAAGGTGAGTTGGGGTGCTGCATAAAACCAGAGATTGAAATGAGCACAGATAAAGTTCCTTAAGCCAAATATGGAATAGACAAGAGCTACTCCTTGCTCAACGAAATGGATTCAACACCCCATATTAAACACCTAAGAATGTACCTGACTAGGAAATATCTTAAAACCTATGGATTGCTATGTCTCCGAAAGAGAATCAAGCGTGTGTGCAGGGGCATAAACGCAGCAGTGATAGGATTGGAGAGGTTCGGTGAGCAAATGAAGACCCTTTGAAGTCATATTGCATGGTACCCATTCCACGGGTCTCAACTCTCCAGGTTTAAGGTATTCTTCCTTCAGCTAAAACATGCATGTGGAACCCAGAGTATGATCAACCGTGTGATCGGGAGACGTGTTCCAATATGTCTCAGTTTTCGTCCCCTGGTACTCGGGTGCAACATTCCAGACGCTTTACTAACACTCTCCCGACTTGGAGAGTCAGTGCCTTTAACCTCCTGTTTGGCCCAGTTTGCAATTTCTGCGGAAGATGAACAGGAATAGGGAGAACCAATGACAGACTAGCTGGAGGTGTCTGGACGGGCAAATTTAACTCTCATTTCCCACCAGGAAGAGGAATTAACCAAAGGCTCAGCGTTCCGTGCCAGAACCAGATTAGGGCCTGAAGCCATCCTGCGGTGTTGTGGCCAGCTCACAAGAAAGCGACTTGAAGAAAGGAGCTCAGGGGCACTGTAATTCACAAACCTGCAGAGTTATAAATGACAGCTATCGTCCAAAAATATACTGAAGTAAGGCTGCCAAGAGGACGTGAAAGCGGGGCATAATTGCAGGAAACCGATTTCAGGAGGTAGACTGGAATTGCATTGAAAGCATAGGAAAAGAGGCAGAACGTCCACAATGATGCACTTGGCCAAAAAGGGCGTATGCGTTATTTCCTAAATATATTCAGGAAAAAACGCATACGCCCTTTTTGGCCAACCAAGCAAGCTTGCAAAGGAAATCTGCACTACAATGAAGTCTCACTTCCCCCCGGTCAAAAGGGCCATCTGAAAAAAGTGTAAAATCCAGAAAGGCAGGACAGGCCATGGAGAACTGGGAGCCTTGTTATGCTGATGGGCGGGATGTAAATTGCCAACAGCCACTCGGGAGAAGTGTATGGTGTTTCCTGAAACATCTAAAAAATAAAGCAACAGAGCCTAGGGCACTTCCACTTATGGTCCTATAGCTTAGGGAAATTAAAATCAAAAAGACACAGCCACCCCAAAGGTTGGGACGGCTCTGTTTACAAGAACCTGGTTTACGGTACAAGTTCAATATCGCAGAAAGTGAAAAATGGATAAAGAAGTTGTGGTACTTACGTACAATGCAGTATCACTCAGCAATGAAATCTATGTCATCAGGCCCGTAGCAGCATAATGAGTGGATTCAGGTATGATGATTCTAACTGAAATAAGTCACACAGAAAAAGAAACATCATAAGATATCACTAATACACGGAATGTAAACTTGGCTACACAGGAACTGAATTACAAAACAGAACAGGGTCTCAAATTTAGAAAACCAACTTATGCTTGCTTAAGGGGAAAGGTGAGCTGGGGTGCTGCATAAAACCAGAGATTGAAATGAGCACAGATAAAGTTCCTTAAGCCAAATATGGAAAGACAAGAACTACTCCTTGCTCAACGAAATGGATTCAACACCCCATATTAAACACCTAAGAATATACCTGACTAGGAAGTATCTTAAAACCTATGGATTGCTATGTCTCCGAAAGAGAATCAAGCGTGTGTACAGGGGCATAAACGCAGCAGTGATAGGACTGGAGAGGTTCGGTGAGCAAATGAAGACCCTTTGAAGTCATATTGCATGGTACCCATTCCACGGGTCTCAACTCTCCAGGTTTAAGGTATTCTTCCTTCAGCTAAAACATGCATGTGGAACCCAGAGTATGATCAACCGTGTGATCGGGAGACGTGTTCCAATATGTGTCAGTTTTCGTCCCCTGGTTCTCGGGTGCAACATTCCAGACGCTTTACTAACACTCTCCCGACTTGGAGAGTCAGTGCCTTTAACCTCCTGTTTCGCCCAGTTTGCAATTTCTGCGGAAGATGAACAGGAATAGGGAGAACCAATGACAGACTAGCTGGAGGTGTCTGGACGGGCAAATTTAACTCTCATTTCCCACCAGGAAGAGGAATTAACCAAAGGCTCAGCGTGCCGTGCCGGAACCAGATTAGGGCCTGAAGCAATCCTGCGGTGTTGCGGCCAGCTCACAAGAAAGCGACTTGAAGAAAGGAGCTAAGGGGCACTGTAATTCACAAACCTGCAGAGTTATAAATGACAGCTATCGTCCAAAAATATACTGAAGTAAGGCTGCCAAGAGGACTTGAAAGCGGGGCAGAATTGCAGGAAACCGATTTCAGGAGGTAGACTGGAATTGCATTGAAAGCATAGGAAAAGAGGCAGAACGTCCACAATGATGCACTTGGCCAAAAAGGGCGTATGCGTTTTTTCCTGAATATATTCAGGAAAAAACGCATACGCCCTTTTTGGCCAACCAAGCAAGCTTGCAAAGGAAATCTGCACTACAATGAAGTCTCACTTCCCCCCGGTCAAAAGGGCCATCTGAAAAAAGTGTAAAATCCAGAAAGGCAGGACAGGCCATGGAGAACTGGGAGCCTTGTTATGCTGATGGGCGGGATGTAAATTGCCAACAGCCACTCGGGAGAAGTGTATGGTGTTTCCTGAAACATCTAAAAAACAAAGCAACAGAGCCTAGTGCACTTCCACTTATGGTCCTATAGCTTAGGGAAATTAAAATCAAAAGACACAGCCACCCCAAAGGTTGGGACGGCTCTGTTTACAAGAACCTGGTTTACGGTACAAGTTCAATATCGCAGAAAGTTAAAAATGGATAAAGAAGTTGTGGTACTTACGTACAATGCAATATAACTCAGCGATGAAATCTATGTCATCAGGCCCGTAGCAGCATAATGAGTGGATTCAGGTACGATGATTCTAACTGAAATAACTCACACAGAAAAAGAAACATCATAAGATATCACTAATACACGGAATGTAAACTTGGCTACACAGGAACTGAATTCCAAAACAGAACAGGGTCTCAAATTTAGAAACCCAACTTATGCTTGCTTAAGGGGAAAGGTGAGTTGGGGTGCTGCATAAAACCAGAGATTGAAATGAGCACAGATAAAGTTCCTTAAGCCAAATATGGAATAGACAAGAGCTACTCCTTGCTCAACGAAATGGATTCAACACCCCATATTAAACACCTAAGAATATACCTGACTAGGAAGTATCTTAAAACCTATGGATTGCTATGTCTCCAAAAGAGAATCAAGCGTGTGTGCAGGGGCATAAACGCAGCAGTGATAGGATTGGAGAGGTTCGGTGAGCAAATGAAGACCCTTTGAAGTCATATTGCATGGTACCCATTCCACGGGTCTCAACTCTCCAGGTTTAAGGTATTCTTCCTTCAGCTAAAACATGCAGGTGGAACCCAGAGTATGATCAACCGTGTGATCGGGAGACGTGTTCCAATATGTCTCAGTTTTCGTCCCCTGGTACTCGGGTGCAACATTCCAGACGCTTTACTAACACTCTCCCGACTTGGAGAGTCAGTGCCTTTAACCTCCTGTTTGGCCCAGTTTGCAATTTCTGCGGAAGATGTACAGGAATAGGGAGAACCAATGAGTGACTAGCTGGAGGTGTCTGGACAGGCAAATTTAACTCTCATTTCCCACCAGGAAGAGGAATTAACCAAAGGCTCAGCGTGCCGTGCCGGAACCAGATTAGGGCCTGAAGCAATCCTGCGGTGTTGCGGCCAGCTCACGAGAAAGCGAGTTGAAGAAAGGAGCTCAGGGGCACTGTAATTCACAAACCTGCAGAGTTATAAATGACAGCTATCGTCCAAAAATATACTGAAGTAAGGCTGCCAAGAGGACTTGAAAGCGGGGCAGAATTGCAGGAAACCGATTTCAGGAGGTAGACTGGAATTGCATTGAAAGCATAGGAAAAGAGGCAGAACGTCCACAATGATGCACTTGGCCAAAAAGGGCATATGCGTTTTTTCCTGAATATATTCAGGAAAAAACGCATATGCCCTTTTTGACCAACCAAGCAAGCTTGCAAAGGAAATCTGCACTACAATGAAGTCTCACTTCCTCGCGGTCAAAAGGGCCATCTGAAAAAAGTGTAAAATCCAGAAAGGCAGGACAGGCCATGGAGAACTGGGAGCCTTGTTATGCTGATGGGTGGGATGTAAATTGCCAACAGCCACTTGGGAGAAGTGTATGGTGTTTCCTGAAACATCTAAAAAACAAAGCAACAGAGCCTAGGGCACTTCCACTTATGGTCCTATAGCTTAGGGAAATTAAAATCAAAAGACACAGCCACCCCAAATGTTGGGACGGCTCTGTTTACAAGAACCTGGTTTACGGTACAAGTTCAATATCGCAGAAAGTGAAAAATGGATAAAGAAGTTGTGGTACTTACGTACAATGCAGTATCACTCAGCAATGAAATCTATGTCATCAGGCCCGTAGCAGCATAATGAGTGGATTCAGGTATGATGATTCTAACTGAAATAAGTCACACAGGAAAAGAAACATCATAAGATATCACTAATACACGGAATGTAAACTTGGCTACATAGGAACTGAATTCCAAAACAGAACAGGGTCTCAAATTTAGAAAACCAACTTATGCTTGCTTAAGGGGAAAGGTGAGTTGGGGTGCTGCATAAAACCAGAGATTGAAATGAGCACAGATAAAGTTCCTTAAGCCAAATATGGAATAGACAAGAGCTACTCCTTGCTCAACGAAATGGATTCAACACCCCATATTAAACACCTAAGAATGTACCTGACTAGGAAGTATCTTAAAACCTATGGATTGCTATGTCGCCAAAAGAGAATCAAGCGTGTGTGCAGGGGCATAAACGCAGCAGTGATAGGATTGGAGAGGTTCGGTGAGCAAATGAAGACCCTTTGAAGTCATATTGCATGGTACCCATTCCACGGGTCTCAACTCTCCAGGTTTAAGGTATTCTTCCTTCAGCTAAAACATGCATGTGGAACCCAGAGTATGATCAACCGTGTGATCGGGAGACGTGTTCCAATATGTGTCAGTTTTCGTCCCCTGGTACTCGGGTGCAACATTCCAGACGCTTTACTAACACTCTCCCGACTTGGAGAGTCAGTGCCTTTAACCTCCTGTTTGGCCCAGTTTGCAATTTCTGCGGAAGATGAACAGGAATAGGGAGAACCAATGACAGACTAGCTGGAGCTGTCTGGACGGCAAATTTAACTCTCATTTCCCACCAGGAAGAGGAATTAACCAAAGGCTCAGCGTGCCGTGCCGGTACCAGATTAGGGCCTGAAGTCATCCTGCGGTGTTGTGGCCAGCTCACAAGAAAGCGAGTTGAAGAAAGGAGCTCAGGGGCACTGTAATTCACAAACCTGCAGAGTTATAAATGACAGCTATCGTCCAAAAATATACTGAAGTAAGGTTGCCAAGAGGACTTGAAAGCGGGGCAGAATTGCAGGAAACCGATTTCAGGATTTAGACTGGAATTGCATTGAAAGCATAGGAAAAGAGGCAGAACGTCCACAATGATGCACTTGGCCAAAAAGGGCGTATGCGTTTTTTCCTGAATATATTCAGGAAAAAACGCATACGCCCTTTTTGGCCAACCAAGCAAGCTTGCAAAGGAAATCTGCACTACAATGAAGTCTCACTTCCCCCCGGTCAAAAGGGCCATCTGAAAAAAGTGTAAAATCCAGAAAGGCAGGACAGGCCATGGAGAACTGGGAGCCTTGTTATGCTGATGGGCGTGATGTCAATTGCCAACAGCCACTCGGGAGAAGTGTATGGTGTTTCCTGAAACATCTAAAAAACAAAGCAACAGAGCCTAGGGCACTTCCACTTATGGTCCTATAGCTTAGGGAAATTAAAATCAAAAGACACAGCCACCCCAAAGGTTGGGACGGCTCTGTTTACAAGAACCTGGTTTACGGTACAAGTTCAATATCGCAGAAAGTGAAAAATGGATAAAGAAGTTGTGGTACTTACGTACAATGCAATATCACTCAGCAATGAAATCTATGTCATCAGGCCCGTAGCAGCATAATGAGTGGATTCAGGTATGATGATTCTAACTGAAATAAGTCACACAGGAAAAGAAACATCATAAGATATCACTAATACACGGAATGTAAACTTGGCTACAGAGGAACTGAATTACAAAACAGAACAGGGTCTCAAATTTAGAAAACCAACTTATGCTTGCTTAAGGGGAAAGGTGAGTTGGGGTGCTGCATAAAACCAGAGATTGAAATGAGCACAGATAAAGTTCCTTAAGCCAAATATGGAATAGACAAGAGCTACTCCTTGCTCAACGAAATGGATTCAACACCCCATATTAAACACCTAAGAATGTACCTGACTAGGAAGTATCTTAAAACCTATGGATTGCTATGTCTCCAAAAGAGAATCAAGCGTGTGTGCAGGGGCATAAACGCAGCAGTGATAGGATTGGAGAGGTTCGGTGAGCAAATGAAGACCCTTTGAAGTCATATTGCATGGTACCCATTCCACGGGTCTCAACTCTCCAGGTTTAAGGTATTCTTCCTTCAGCTAAAACATGCAGGTGGAACCCAGAGTATGATCAACCGTGTGATCGGGAGACGTGTTCCAATATGTCTCAGTTTTCGTCCCCTGGTACTCGGGTGCAACATTCCAGACGCTTTACTAACACTCTCCCGACTTGGAGAGTCAGTGCCTTTAACCTCCTGTTTGGCCCAGTTTGCAATTTCTGCGGAAGATGTACAGGAATAGGGAGAACCAATGAGTGACTAGCTGGAGGTGTCTGGACAGGCAAATTTAACTCTCATTTCCCACCAGGAAGAGGAATTAACCAAAGGCTCAGCGTGCCGTGCCGGAACCAGATTAGGGCCTGAAGCAATCCTGCGGTGTTGCGGCCAGCTCACGAGAAAGCGAGTTGAAGAAAGGAGCTCAGGGGCACTGTAATTCACAAACCTGCAGAGTTATAAATGACAGCTATCGTCCAAAAATATACTGAAGTAAGGCTGCCAAGAGGACTTGAAAGCGGGGCAGAATTGCAGGAAACCGATTTCAGGAGGTAGACTGGAATTGCATTGAAAGCATAGGAAAAGAGGCAGAACGTCCACAATGATGCACTTGGCCAAAAAGGGCATATGCGTTTTTTCCTGAATATATTCAGGAAAAAACGCATATGCCCTTTTTGACCAACCAAGCAAGCTTGCAAAGGAAATCTGCACTACAATGAAGTCTCACTTCCTCGCGGTCAAAAGGGCCATCTGAAAAAAGTGTAAAATCCAGAAAGGCAGGACAGGCCATGGAGAACTGGGAGCCTTGTTATGCTGATGGGTGGGATGTAAATTGCCAACAGCCACTTGGGAGAAGTGTATGGTGTTTCCTGAAACATCTAAAAAACAAAGCAACAGAGCCTAGGGCACTTCCACTTATGGTCCTATAGCTTAG
Organism: Lagenorhynchus albirostris; assembly: GCF_949774975.1. Lineage (NCBI taxonomy): Eukaryota > Metazoa > Chordata > Mammalia > Artiodactyla > Delphinidae > Lagenorhynchus > Lagenorhynchus albirostris. The sequence goes on from NW_026783343.1 coordinate 592,898, forward strand.
GGAAATTAAAATCAAAAGACACAGCCACCCCAAATGTTGGGACGGCTCTGTTTACAAGAACCTGGTTTACGGTACAAGTTCAATATCGCAGAAAGTGAAAAATGGATAAAGAAGTTGTGGTACTTACGTACAATGCAGTATCACTCAGCAATGAAATCTATGTCATCAGGCCCGTAGCAGCATAATGAGTGGATTCAGGTATGATGATTCTAACTGAAATAAGTCACACAGGAAAAGAAACATCATAAGATATCACTAATACACGGAATGTAAACTTGGCTACATAGGAACTGAATTCCAAAACAGAACAGGGTCTCAAATTTAGAAAACCAACTTATGCTTGCTTAAGGGGAAAGGTGAGTTGGGGTGCTGCATAAAACCAGAGATTGAAATGAGCACAGATAAAGTTCCTTAAGCCAAATATGGAATAGACAAGAGCTACTCCTTGCTCAACGAAATGGATTCAACACCCCATATTAAACACCTAAGAATGTACCTGACTAGGAAGTATCTTAAAACCTATGGATTGCTATGTCGCCAAAAGAGAATCAAGCGTGTGTGCAGGGGCATAAACGCAGCAGTGATAGGATTGGAGAGGTTCGGTGAGCAAATGAAGACCCTTTGAAGTCATATTGCATGGTACCCATTCCACGGGTCTCAACTCTCCAGGTTTAAGGTATTCTTCCTTCAGCTAAAACATGCATGTGGAACCCAGAGTATGATCAACCGTGTGATCGGGAGACGTGTTCCAATATGTGTCAGTTTTCGTCCCCTGGTACTCGGGTGCAACATTCCAGACGCTTTACTAACACTCTCCCGACTTGGAGAGTCAGTGCCTTTAACCTCCTGTTTGGCCCAGTTTGCAATTTCTGCGGAAGATGAACAGGAATAGGGAGAACCAATGACAGACTAGCTGGAGGTGTCTGGACGGGCAAATTTAACTCTCATTTCCCACCAGGAAGAGGAATTAACCAAAGGCTCAGCGTGCCATGCCGGAACCAGATTAGGGCCTGAATCCATCCTGCAGTGTTGCGGCCAGCTCACGAGAAAGCGAGTTGAAGAAAGGAGCTCAGGGGCACTGTAATTCACAAACCTGCAGAGTTATAAATGACAGCTATCGTCCAAAAATATACTGAAGTAAGGCTGCCAAGAGGACTTGAAAGCGGGGCAGAATTGCAGGAAACCGATTTCAGGAGGTAGACTGGAATTGCATTTAAAGCATAGGAAAAGAGGCAGAACGTCCACAATGATGCACTTGGCCAAAAAGGGCGTATGCATTTTTTCCTGAATATATTCAGGAAAAAACGCATACGCCCTTTTTGGCCAACCAAGCAAGCTTGCAAAGGAAATCTGCACTACAATGAAGTCTCACTTCCCCCCGGTCAAAAGGGCCATCTGAAAAAAGTGTAAAATCCAGAAAGGCAGGACAGGCCATGGAGAACTGGGAGCCTTGTTATGCTGATGGGTGGGATGTCAATTGCCAACAGCCACTCGGGAGAAGTGTATGGTGTTTCCTGAAACATCTAAAAAACAAAGCAACAGAGCCTAGGGCACTTCCACTTATGGTCCTATAGCTTAGGGAAATTAAAATCAAAAGACACAGCCACCCCAAAGGTTGGGACGGCTCTGTTTACAAGAACCTGGTTTACTGTACAAGTTCAATATCGCAGAAAGTGAAAAATGGATTAAGAAGTTGTGGGACTTACGTACAATGCAGTATCACTCAGCAATGAAATCTATGTCATCAGGCCCGTAGCAGCATAGTGAGTGGATTCAGGTATGATGATTCTAACTGAAATAAGTCACACAGAAAAAGAAACATCATAAGATATCACTAATACACGGAATGTAAACTTGGCTACAGAGGAACTGAATTACAATACAGAACAGGGTCTCAAATTTAGAAACCCACCTTATGCTTGCTTAAGGGGAAAGGTGAGTTGGGGTGCTGCATAAAACCAGAGATTGAAATGAGCACAGATAAAATTCCTTAAGCCAAATATGGAATAGACAAGAGCTACTCCTTGCTCAACGAAATGGACTCAACACCCCATATTAAATGCCTAAGAGTGTACCTGACTAGGAAGTATCTTAAAACCTATGGATTGCTATGACTCCGAAAGAGAATCAAGCGTGTGTGCAGGGGCATAAACGCAGCAGTGATAGGATTGGAGAAGTTCGGTGAGCAAATGAAGACCCTTTGAAGTCATATTGCATGGTACCCATTCCACGGGTCTCAACTCTCCAGGTTTAAGGTATTCTTCCTTCAGCTAAAACATGCATGTGGAACCCAGAGTATGATCAACCGTGTGATCGGGAGACGTGTTCCAATATGTCTCAGTTTTCGTCCCCTGGTACTCGGGTGCAACATTCCAGACGCTTTACTAACACTCTCCCGACTTCGAGAGTCAGCGCCTTTAACCTCCTGTTTGGCCCAGTTTGCAATTTCTGCGGAAGATGAACAGGAATAGTGAGAACCAATGACAGACTAGCTGGAGGTGTCTGGACGGGCAAATTTAACTCTCATTTCCCACCAGGAAGAGGAATTAACCAAAGGCTCAGCGTGCCGTGCCGGAACCAGATTAGGGCCTGAAGCCATCCTGTGGTGTTGCGGCCAGCTCACGAGAAAGCGAGTTGAAGAAAGGAGCTCAGGGGCACTGTAATTCACAAACCTGCAGAGTTATAAATGACAGCTATCGTCCAAAAATATACTGAAGTAAGGCTGCCAAGAGGACTTGAAAGCGGGGCAGAATTGCAGGAAACCGATTTCAGGAGGTAGACTGGAATTGCATTTAAAGCATAGGAAAAGAGGCAGAACGTCCACAATGATGCACTTGGTCAAAAAGGGCGTATGCGTTTTTTCCTGAATATATTCAGGAAAAAACGCATACGCCCTTTTTGGCCAACCAAGCAAGCTTGCAAAGGAAATCTGCACTACAATGAAGTCTCACTTCCCCCCGGTCAAAAGGGCCATCTGAAAAAAGTGTAAAATCCAGAAAGGCAGGACAGGCCATGGAGAACTGGGAGCCTTGTTATGCTGATGGGTGGGATGTAAATTGCCAACAGCCACTTGGGAGAAGTGTATGGTGTTTCCTGAAACATCTAAAAAACAAAGCAACAGAGCCTAGGGCACTTCCACTTATGGTCCTATAGCTTAGGGAAATTAAAATCAAAAGACACAGCCACCCCAAAGGTTGGGACGGCTCTGTTTACAAGAACCTGGTTTACGGTACAAGTTCAATATCGCAGAAAGTGAAAAATGGATAAAGAAGTTGTGGGACTTACGTACAATGCAGTATCACTCAGCAATGAAATCTATGTCATCAGGCCCGTAGCAGCATAGTGAGTGGATTCAGGTATGATGATTCTAACTGAAATAAGTCACACAGAAAAAGAAACATCATAAGATATCACTAATACACGGAATGTAAACTTGGCTACACAGGAACTGAATTACAATACAGAACAGGGTCTCAAATTTAGAAAACCAACTTATGCTTGCTTAAGGGGAAAGGTGAGTTGGGGTGCTGCATAAAACCAGAGATTGAAATGAGCACAGATAAAGTTCCTTAAGCCAAATATGGAATAGACAAGAGCTACTCCTTGCTCAACTAAATGGATTCATCACCCCATATTAATCGCCTAAGAATATACCTGACTAGGAAGTATCTTAAAACCTATGGATTGCTATGTCTCCGAAAGAGAATCAAGCATCTGTGCAGGGGCATAAACGCAGCAGTGATAGTATTGGAGAGGTTCGGTGAGCAAATGAAGACCCTTTGAAGTCATATTGCATGGTACCCATTCCACGGGTCTCAACTCTCCAGGTTTAAGGTATTCTTCCTTCAGCTAAAACATGCATGTGGAACCCAGAGTATGATCAACCGTGTGATCGGGAGACGTGTTCCAATATGTGTCAGTCTTCGTCCCCTGGTACTCGGGTGCAACATTCCAGACGCTTTACTAACACTCTCCCGACTTGGAGAGTCAGTGCCTTTAACCTCCTGTTTGGCCCAGTTTGCAATTTCTGCGGAAGATGAACAGGAATAGGGAGAACCAATGAGAGACTAGATGGAGGTGTCTGGACGGGCAAATTTAACTCTCATTTCCCACCAGGAAGAGGAATTAACCAAAGGCTCAGCGTGCCATGCCGGAAAAAGATTAGGGCCTGAAGCCATCCTGCGGTGTTGCGGCCAGCTCACGAGAAAGCGAGTTGAAGAAAGGAGCTCAGGGGCACTGTAATTCACAAACCTGC